>NC_046172.1:604380-619081 GCF_011064425.1 Rattus rattus | reverse complement strand
TCCAGACACTGCAGACACAATGTCTGCAGTAGTAATGGCTGCTGCAATAGCAGCAAAGGGGCAAGGTCTTTTTCCAGGACAGTTCAGGATCAGTCATTTTTTCTCTGGAACAACTAGCAGACAATGGAACCATTTCTGAGATCTGTACAACCAGGGCAGAGTTCCCCAGTCCACAGCAGCTTTATGCAGGTGGTATTCCTATGAAGCTACAGTCTGTAAAATGACAACACCTGAAGTTAAGGGCAAGAGTCACTAGGGAAATGAGGGGGCAACAACGGAGTCCAGTCTTCTCCAGAAAGCAGCAGCACAGAGGGTCAGAGAGCAGGCCATAGTGGGACGGGACACACACGCGGTAAAACACTGACTGCAAGCAACGGCAAAATCCTGTGATGACAAATAAGGGGGGAATCTTCCATCTTCCTCCTCAGGGCAGAGGGAATGACCCAGGACCTGAACCAGAGAGCTGAATTTTATGCAACCAGGATCAGTGTCCGAAAACCACCCTGGCAGCTGGGCACACCTTGTAGCATCCTGTAGAAAAACACAAACATTCCCTCTTCCCATAGCAAAATATCTGAAAGGATCATGCGTCAATATGGAATCTTCCTATTTCACCCAGGCAGAAGCATGCCTAGTTGTAGTGTTACAAACTTTACATCCAAATTTTAAAATTGAACAAAGGAGCATTTTTAGCATACAGGATAACTCCCCTTTTATTTATTAAGATATAGTAAAGATATTATTAATTAAGGTAAGTCCCTGGGATTAAATTGAGGACACTGGAGCACTTATATTTATAAATTGACTTGTATACCAAATTACGGTTCCAGCATTATTGTTTTGATATAAAAGAATGAGATTTTGATTAATTGTTCTATGTAAGGCCCATAATCTGCCTGGTATCATTGTACTCCCTTGTTAAGGGGCCCAGGCAATCCAGTTTGAGTTCTTAAATGGTCTATTAAGGAACAGTACTTAGTGTTCTTAACAACTAAGCCATTTCTCTAGCACCTCACGAACTTTATTTATCTAAACATAAGCACTAATTAGAAATGTCAAATCTTGTAAATATTGTCCAGATTCAGTCATACTAGAAATCCCTGAGCTGGCAGTGCGAGGCTGGGAATTTAAAGTAAGCAAATGGAGTCTTCTTCTTTTCATATCAACTCTATTACCATTTTCAAAGTTAGGTATGAGCCTAACGTTTAATTTAGTTGTCTGAGCCAGAGCACTGAAAGGACAGTGAGTTGTCAGACATTCACACTGAAATCACTCATTGATTTTAAGTAGAAAACCTGTCTCTAATAAAGCATTAAGTAATTGAAATCAATTGTAAACCACAAGCCACACATTGGCTATCAGTATATGAATTGAAAGCTTGATTTTTTTTAACATTTTAAAAACAGTGGCTAAAGCATGGAATTTAATAATCTGTGTTGAAGCAGCAGAAACTCAAGAGAATAAACAAGTGATCCAATCATACATGTAGCCTTTTCATTAGATGAACCACCTATAAATACACTAAGCGCATTTCCTATGGGTTGTATGCACAAATATATAGGAAGTACACATGCATGTAAAGAGTAAAATTATTAATTTTGTTGAAAAATTTGTATGTAATAGGCCAAATATCAGTATTTTGTAACAACCAGTTTGATTGTTGTTTGAATAAGATATGTTTTACCAGGTTTTCTTTTTTTTTTTTTTTTGTTCTTTTTTCCGGAGATAGACCGAACCTTAGGCCTTTGTGCTTCCTAGGGCAAGCACTCTACCACTGAGGTAAATCCCTCAACCCCACCAGGTTTCTTTTTAAATACTCATGACTCTCTAGCCTACAATTCTGGTATTAACAAAATGAAAGCTTATCTCCAAATGAGGATAATAAACAAAGGCTTAAGTCCTCTGGTAAGGTGCGGCATTTAGCCAATTAATATATCCTTAGAAGCTTAAAATTAGTTTTCAAATATTCTTTTTCTGAGTAGTCTAACAGCTACTCCCTCAAATATTAAAGCTCATTTTGAGAGCAAAAGGTTTGTAGTGAAAATTTCATATACACTGAAAGATTCAAAGTTCTAATTTTACATTGAAGAAGCAAATAAATTATATAATATACTATAGCTATTCTTTTTGTAAAATTTTTAATGATATCACTATGGGTTCTCAAAATTATAAGCAAGCTCACGAAATGAAGACTCACAATCGCCAGGATGTAACAAATTGCATAAAAACAATCCTTCTAAATCTGTCTTGAATGGCAGTTGGAGTAAGGTAATCAGGTGTAATGTTTCACAAGTTCTAAACCCCATCAATTCTTTTGCGAAATCCCAAATAATTCTTCACTGTTTGATTTTTTCAATTAAAAATAAGTTTGAGTTAGTCAATGTAACATTGGCAATCCTTAATCATAATCCCTTAAGTTCTCCTTGTAACACCAGAGCACAAACCAAAAATTTTGGGAAGTCACCCGAGTTCTGAGTGCACTGACTAGGCAGCTGTTCTTTAAAGGTGGAATAGCATTAAAATACAGATAGTCGGCAAAACCAACTTAAAAAGCAAACTCGACCTCCAATAATCTAGTACAAAAGTTTGACCTGCCAATTCCTATATATGAACGCACGATGGTGTAGTCTCCAGTACCAACAAAGAGACACATTGTCCTAAATTTTGAAGCCTGGTTTCTAGGATAAGAATTCCATAAAAATATTATCTCAATTTAGATCTGTTTCCTTGTTGGCTCATGTCACATGTTGTCTAGAATGACCCATCAATTATCTGTTTTATGTCAACTTTCTGTTACTATTATACCTTTTAACCACATCCAATAACTTAAAAGCCAACAATCTATGACCAAGGCAAGTAGAGCATATTTGCACATTTAAAAAACCAATGAGAAACAAATTGATGGCTACACATATCTTTAATATTTAGACCAAACACCATTTTTACCTTTTTAGCTATGATTTTAAGAGACCGACTTGTCACCTGTTGAGTCAAATAATAAGTCAGGGATTTCTCTAAGAGAAACAGCTGTCAGCTCTTGTACCAAAGAAGGAGAAGTTGCTGGCGCCTTTTAAGATCAGCTTGCAGACGCTAGTGCCTCTGGGCAGCTTCTCCGCTAACCCTAGACTCCTGGCTGTAGGTACAGGGCCCTAAAGGCCTGATTGAAACTGTTTTTTATTCATTTGTCCCTTGAAACGAGAGTTAAAAACCAAATCAAGATGAATGACCGGCAGATAAAGTTTTTACCATTTTTTTCTCTTGAACATGAAACATAAAACATTTAAACAACGAAGCAAGAACCACAGACATAAACTGACAGACATGGGGACATCTTGGTGCACCAAAGGACAGACAATAGACAAAGAGGAAACCAGATGGTGTCAGCAGAGAGGTAGGTTTTCCCTTTCACGGGTGTGACTATCCACTCGAGGGAGTCGACATGGATGATGGATTGTCTCAATTCCTGGACTAGTCTATCAACGGTTTAAACCAAATTCCTGTAAGATACTGAGATATATTACGGGATATCTGAGCAGCACAGCTGACATTCAAAATGGTATGGAAGTGAACAGTCCTGAAATATTTTTACTACAACCCAATACATTAACTCCATCAAGCTGTGCATGGGCATTGAGATGTCCTTTTGTTTGATTCTCCTGAATAAATTTTCAGGCGGTCTGCCTCTATCAAGTCTAATCAGTATGACTCTGCAAAGCTTCCAGAGCCTAATCACCCCTTTTACAAGCACAAAGACAAAGTTTTTCTCCCAAAATACTGTGTTCCTTTTATCTCCTCCCTATTTCTCCCCCGGGGCGTTTTTCCCCCACTCTCTAGCTTCCTCGGATCCAAGGTCCTTGGAAGGGCCTTTTTTCTTAGGTGCACCTTTTCTCTTGAGCTTTTAATCTTTCATTCCGCTCTGTTTTCCTGACACGCCTTTGTCCCCCCCTCCGCGCTCTTTGCTTTTGTGTGTTACAGCTGGGCGGCTCCCCATGCGACTCCGGACGCTACCTGGTGGCAGCTAGAAACTCAAAGGCCAATAAAACCCGAGGGGCTTCGCGATCTAGCAAAGGAGTGAGGGGAACAGATCAAAGCAAACATTGTCTCTCAGAGTCTCACCCGCATCCCGCAGCTTCTGGACCCTTTCCGTGAACGGAGGCTCTCCTTGGCGCCGGTGATGGTGTGGCTTTTTTCCCGGGTTCTCGGCACCAAATGTCTCGCACGAACCTCGCCAGCAAGAAAACATGCGGGGACATACGAATCCGTGCTGCAGCCAAAACTTTTATTCAATCTTAAGGAGAAGCCCCTGCTCGCATGGCTCGGGCTTATATACACCCTAGCACGGGCGATCCACACCTGATTGGTCGCTACCCATGATCTCATTAAAGTGCCCCGGAGGCAAAGACCTGGTTCAAGCACTCTTGCACATGCAGACACAGTTAACTTCCTGAAAGGAAGTCGGTTGGCGCGGCGGAGGCCAGCGCCATCTTGTAATGGCGGAAGCTATCCTGGCCTTCCATGTGGGGCGCAGTGGAAGCCAGCACCATCTTGTGGTGGCGAATGTTATAGCGGCCCTCTACAAGATAGCGCTAGAAAAGTTTTCATTAGGAACTGACCCTGCAATATTCCAATTTCTCCACAGTCCTTGGAGCTTCAGTCAGCTTTTGTTGACAGAGCTTCTTTCCAGGAATTTTTATTCACAGCAGCCTCAATTCCAGCTACATGGTGAAGTGTGATCCTTTATGTCAGCCATATACTTGAAAGGAATAGTGTGAATGGATTTTTTTTTTTTACCAAGACTTCATTCAGGGAAGCAGGTAGAATGAAACATTCTCCATCACACTGAAGAATGATGAGGGACATGTTTCATACCTGTCCAAGCAGACACAGGGACCTTTCTTTCTGTGTTTTCTTTTACACGGCCTTACATACTATGGGCTGGCCTCAAACTTGACATATATTCAAGGATGAACTCATCTTCTGAGCCTCCTGTTTCGAACATCCACTTTCTGGGATTCCAGTTATTGTCACCACTCTGGGCTTATCCATTGCTAGGGAATGAACCCTGGTTCAGATTGGGTAGGCACTCTACCCATTTTGGGGTATCCCCAGTCCCAGTCTTTTCTATTTCCTCTGGGAGTAACTAACTCATGTATAACTCCTTATACTTATCTAGTGATATTCTGGTCTAAATACAGATGCCAAAACTGAATATTATCCTTGAATATCATAACCAACCTCATTGTTACAAATGATGTAACTCTTTGTGCTAGTGAGTGAACCCTGAACCTCACACAAGCTATCCAGGTAATTGACCAACCAGGTAACATTCACAGATTCAGACAAGGTAGTTTTTTATTGCTGTGATGTAAGCATGTGGTAGAAGACTCGATTATTAGGTGTGAGACCCTGATTTTGATGTCCATCACTGTCCTTTTACAAGGAAAAGGAGAAAAGGAAATGTGGTAACTGAGACTTAGAGAGATTAAGTAACTAAGATCAATGTAATCAGAATCATGCACACCAGCCTGGTGATCATGGAAACAGAGTTGAGTTACATAAGAAATAAGTGGTATATATGTGATTTAAATCCAGGGTTCCGTGCCTGATGTGCTCCCTCTGGCAGTCGCTTATTGCTGCTTTCCAGATCCTCCATCCCTGTCAACCCTTTCCTAAGCTCCAGACATTTTGAGCCAACTGACCACCCTCAAATCATGATTCACTTGCAAAGCAACATGGCCATGGATATGACTTCAGAGGGGATGTGGTGATAGGAACAGGGGTCACAAAAGCCCTATCCTTCCCCTGAAGGGATAATGGCAGCTACAGAAATGAGTTTAGAAGCTTTTGGATGGTGATGTTTGATGTGGAAACATATTTGTCTTTGGAAAATTAATTATGCCAAATGATGTTTTTCTGGGGTACACAGATGCTAAAGGAAACACAAGAAACACTGCTTTCCTGAAGCAGACACAAGTGAAAGGACTCTTAATGAAGGAGTATAAATATGATCACACAGACAGTAGGAGAAAAGCACTGAACTTTGGTTTGGTTTGCTCCACCTACTATGCTTCACTAAAGACAAGAATGTATTGATTTCTTTTATAGCATTGTTGAGTTCAAATTGTGATAATGCTGCCATTGAGACAAACTTGCCCAAGAACACTGATGAGGTTCCTGTGGCAGCTTGCAGCTTCTCTGGCCTCACCTCAGGCCAGTTGGTGAGCCTGGTGGTTTCTTCAGGATTGGACTATAGGTGCCTAGTGTCTGCTTGTTTAAAGGACTGGACTTTAGCTGCTGGTTCTTGCCTGTTGTCTGCCTGACTAGAGGACGTATCTGAGATGGTCAGTAGTGTTTGGCGTTTGTTCCAGGACTGAATTGCTGCCCAAAAAGATGGAGCTCACCCTCAAAGAACTATTGCTGAACAGGTCCACTTCCCCCACATCCTAATGACTTTTCTCTTCCACTACTTCTGCTGGGTGGTGGGCTAGAGGAGAGGTTGAAACTTTATTAAAAATAGGGTGCAATTAACTTATGCCTAGAGGTGGCACCCAATATAGATTGGGCATAATGGTTAATTCTGCCTTTGATGTGGTTGTGGAAACTAGATTTTGAGGGGTTACTAATGTTCCTTAAGGGAATTGGCAAAATGACAGGTACTGCTGCTGGGTAGTCTCCTACTCTGTTTACGTAGGGGGATTTCTGATTTTGCTTTGTAGTGTTCACATATACTATTCAAAAAATTTTTGGAGGAAAAGCTGAACACTCAGAAGGTTCACTCAATCCTCTTATGATAGGAAAGATTACAGAGTTGCCTATGCACCTAGAGTGTTTGCGACTCTAAGTCTGAAATGCTTAGGAAGCAAGAAGAGCCACGGGGAGAATACCAGAATTCAGGCTCCGTGAATGAGACTTGAACAGACCTCATGATGAAAAGGGGAAAGAAAATAGGCTGGAAGGTAAATTGCTGCCCTGACCTGCTCCACATACTTTCAGTACGAGGTGTCCAAAGTGCCTTAGTGAGACAAGGGGCCAGGAAGACCAGGAGGCATCACAAGCACAAAGGGTTAATGTGCGACCGAGTGCATCACGAACACAGCCTTCCCAGTTTTGTGCCGCATATGCCTGCTAATGATTGTATTCTTGCCTATAATGAATTGACCTGGTGAACAATAGAAATGCTAGATTTAGAGCATTTTAAAGAGTCTAGTGTTTTGTAAAGCTTACACTCTTTCTTTGTCAAATAAATGCTAAACAACTGGGCTATATAGCATTGCGTGATCCCACAAGACTGAAAGGGATTGGTGATAGCTGTTTAGAAGCTTGTCAACAATTACAGTGCTTGTCCTGGTGAAGACATGAAGCTACAAACTTAAAGCAATGTAATTAAATATGTGTTTGTTTCCTCAAAGAACAGAAGCTTGGTAAGGCTGATATGACTTAGATAAAATGAGATCTGATGAGCACAATTTTGAACAATGTCATGTTTTAAGAGCTTTGATTTGGGTGGGGAACCTGGGGTTGAGGTAGTGAGGTGATCTCCTCCTACTGAAATACAGGATTCTGAGAAGCCACAGAATTCTTACAGAGGTTGAGTTCAGAAGGAATAGAGCCATAGCAGACTTCAGCCAGACAGTCATAGATAGAAACATTGGCCTTTTGAGAATGTAAAACTGAATATATAGAAGGCCATTGAAAAAGCATGTGAGCCCCTATAGATGAATGAATAAGGAGAAAATTGGTATTGGTTCTGAAGTATAACAAAAAACCATAGGTGTTGTAATAGAAATACTGTAGAACAAATGCTCAATGTAATTGTGGTCACTTTTGTCATTTCCAAAGGAACAGTAAGACTAAAAGATCCAGAGTTCAAAATCACATTGATTCTAGAGAATTTGTAATCATAGAGGAGCACAAGCAGGTTCTGGGTTACTGTGAGGCACAAAGGCTTCCAGGCTGGCTGCAGCTACAGTGGAAAGGGCAAACAACTGTCAAAGGATTGCTGGTCTGAGACATAAGAGGCAACCTCTCGCCATCCAGAAAGGAACTGTCTGGCCTATCAGTAAACAGTACAAGCTGTTTTCCTTTGGTCAGCCAGGAGGTGTCAAACAGAAAGAAATGACTTATTTCTACATAATGAGAAGGAAGTGCAGCTTTGCTCTGACCACAGAATACCTCTCTTATTATTCCCAAAAGTTAATATTATAAGTTAACCACTGGTATGTATGGTCCCATTCCTTCAGGGACAGTAAGAATAATCTTGGAGGGGATTAATTTAGTACAGATTTATTGTCTTTCCAGTTGAACTAGATGGATAGCAAGAATGAAATAAAAATTATAGCAAATATGAAAAAAGGATTTCAAATTGAAGCAGGAGATAAATTGCTCAATTATTTCCCATCAAGGGCAATGTCACTCCTGTTGAATAGTGCTTTTGTAGCACTAAACATGTTCTGGCAAACAATGTTTCAGTGTTCACAGACCCAAATTAATAAAAACAATGAATGGGTGTGGACATAGAAGGGTGGAGATACATGTAAGGCTGACTTTAGTATACTTTCCCCAAAGTCTCGGAATCTAGATTGGCCATATCAGAAGGTTTACACACCATTTATAGGAGTTGGCAAATTATCAGGAATAAGACAAAGTGTCTAATGGATTGCCTGTGTGGGACCAGAAGGACCAACAGAGAAGCTGAGACCTTATGTGGCTGGTATACTCAAAAACGTATGAGGAAGGGATCTTTTACAACAATGAGGTACTCAAATTAATATTCTTACAATTCCAGGGACAGTAAATGAGGAAATAGGGGATGATATGGTAATTGTTTCTGAGGAAGGTATTAATACGGGTGACAGAGCACAATTGCAAGCTGTGCCCATGGTAAAACACAAGACATCACAGGGATTGAATTTTCAAATATATAGAGGGGCCTTGTCTTAGTTAGGGTTTTATTGCTGTGAACAGACACCATGACCAAGGCAACTCTTCTAAGGACAACATTTAATTGGGGTGGCTTACAGGTTCAGAGGTTCAGTCCATTATCATCAAGGTGGGATTGATGGCAGCATCCAGGCACGCATGGTACAGGAGGAGCTGAGAGTTCTACATCTTCATCTGAAGGCTGCTAGTGGAAGTCTGGCTTTCAGACAGCTAGGATGAGATCCCTAAAGCCCACACCCACAGAGCCAAGCCTACTCCAAAAAGGCCAAGCCTACTCTAACATTACAAGCCTTCTGATAGTGCCACACCCTGGGCCAAACAAATACAAACCATCATAGGGCCACTGCTGAAATACCAATAGCCTTTCCCCTAAAGTGGTTATCAAACCAACTTTTGTGGAAGAAGCAGTGGCCCATAAGAGAAGAAAAATTGCAGGCACTTGAACTTGTACAAGAACAGCTAGAGGCTCAACATATAGAAGACTCTACCAGCCCATGGAATTCCCCTGTGTTTGTTGTAGCAAGGAAATCAGGTAAATGGAGAATGATAACAGATTTAAGAGCAGTTAACAAGGTAATTCAGCCAATGGAACCTTTGCAGCCTGCAGTTCCTTTACCACTTTTGTTACCAAAATCATGGTCATAGTAATAATTGACTTGAATGATAAATTTTTCTCAATACCTTTGCATGAAAAGGAGGGGGAAAGGTTTGATTTCTCAGTAACTACTTTGAATAATAATCATCAACTAAAGAGATAGCACTGGAAAGTACTTTCACAGGGAATTGTTAAATCATCTAACTTTATGTCAGTATTTTGTGCAATATCTTTTAGAAATTATTCCTAAGCAATTCTTTCAGTCTATCATTTAACATATGGATGACATTCTGTTGGCTAATTCTATATATATGTTTTAGAAAATAAAGAATCTACCATGCTAGGCATTACAGATTGCTCCAGAAAAGATACAAAGAGGAAGTTATTCACTTAGGCATCTGGATTATAAAATCAATCAATAAACAATTTGGTCACAAAAGATACAGACCCATAGAGACCAATTGCTTACACTTAGTGATTTTCAAAATTAATGGGAGACATTAACTGGTTGTGGGATACAATTGGATTAAGTATATACGAGTTGAGTAATTTATTTCAAATCATTACAAGGAGATTTAATTTAAACAGTCAAGATATCTAACAGCTGAAGCAGAAAAAAGACTTAACTCTTGTAGAAAAAAGACTGAAAGAGGCGTATGTGGATAGAATTGATCCTAAAGGTGGTTATCTTCTGATCATTTTACCCTCATCTCATTCTCGAACTGGACTCATTATACAAAGGGAAGATAGTATTATGGATTGGATATTATTAGCTCATAAACAAAGTAACGCATTGAAGACACATATAGAAAAGAACTATACGAAGAACTAGAAAGGACTTTTGAATTATCAAATAAAATAAGACTACATCTGCTGTGTTCCAGACTGCGCACGGATCTGAAGGGACCCGGTCAAACAGCTCCTTGCACACAAATCCCATGGGAGGGAGAGCTAGACCTTCAGAGGGGCAGACATGCTTGGGAAGCCAGACTACCCTCTGCCCACATTTCTGACTCTAGAGGAAAACGCCTAGCGCCATCTGGGGCCCCTGTGCACAGGGTCCCAAGACAAGGCGGGGCAGGCCCTTCTGGTTGCTGCCTTCACGGAGAGCTGAAACCCAGCTCCGAGGAGCAACTTCAGGCCTGAGACCAGAGGTAAGATCAACTTTTCTGCTCCAAGTGACCTGCCTGGTGGACACAGGACACACAGCCACAGGAAGAGCTGAAGACCAGTAGACAGGGTGACTAAGCATACAAATCAGAACACTCTGTTCTCATAACTTTGCTGAAGAAAACAGGAAAGTCTACAGCACTTTCCTGACACTTAGACACATAGACTGTATAGCCACTGTCAGAAATGGTTGAACAAATTGTACCAGAGACAACATGATGGCAAGAAACTGGCCACAGGAACAGAAAGCAGCAAAACCAAGACTACATGGCATCACTGGAGCCCAGTTCTCCCACCAAAGCAAACACTGAATATCCAAAACACACCAGAAAAGCAGATCTAGATTTTAAAATCACTTTGGATGATGATGATGGAGGCTTCAAGAAAGACATAAAAGAACTCCCTTAGAAATGCAGGAAAGCACAAATAAACAAAGCGAGGAATCCTATGAGAAAAACACAAAATCCCTGAAAAATTACAGGAACTACAATCAAACAGATGAAGGATTTAAAATGGAAATAGAAGCAATAAAGAAAGCGCAAAGGGAGGCAACCCTGGATATAGAAAACCAAAGGAAGAGACAAGGAACCATAGATACAAGCATCACCAACAGAATACAAGAGATAGAAGAGAGAATCTCAGGAGCAGAAGATTCCATAGAAATCATGGACACAACTGTCAAAGACAATGTAAAATGTAAAAAGCTACTCACCCAAAAGATACAGGAAATCTAGGACACAATGAGAAAATCAAACCCAAGGATAATAGGTATAGAAGAGAGTGAAGACTACCAGCTCAAAGAACCAGTAAATATCTTCATCAAAATCATAGAAGAAAATGTTCCTAAACTAAAGAAAGAGATGCCCATAAACATACAAGAAGCCTACAGAACTCCAAATAGATTGGACCAGAAAAGAAACTCCTCCTGTCACATAATAGTCCAAACAGCAAATTCATAAAAAAAGAAAAGAATATTAAAAGCAGGGAAAGGTCAAGTAACATATAAGAGGCAGACCTATCAGAATTACACCCTTTCTTCAAAGACTATGAAAGCCAGAAGATCCTGGACTGATGTCATACAGACCTAAGAGAACACAAATGCCAGCCCAGGTTACTGTATCCAGCAAAACTCTCCAATTAACATAGATGGAGAAACCAAAGATATTCCATGACAAAACCAAATTTATACAATATCTTTCTACAAATCCAACCTTACAAAGGATAATATATGGTAAAGCCCAATACAAGGAGGCAAGACATACCCTAGAAAAAGCAAGAAACTAATCGTTTTGGCAACAAAACAAAGAGAAGAAAAGCACACAAACATAACACATCCACGTATGAATATAACAGGAAGCAATAATCACTATTCCTTAATATCTCTCAACATCAATGGCCTCAACTCCCCAATAAAAAGACACAGATTAACAAACTGAATACGCAACGAGGACCCTGCATTCTGCTGCCTACAGGAAACATACCTCAGAGACAAAGACAGACACTAGCTCTAGATGCTGGAAAACAACTTTCGACAAATGATTGGGAAGAAAGGCAAGGCTGGACTATGCATTCTAATATCGAATAAAATCAATTTTTCAACTAAAAGTCATCAAAAAAAGATAAGAAGGACACTTCATATTCATCAAAGGAAAATCACCAAGATGAACTCTCAATCCTAAATATCTTTATGCTCCAAATACAAGAACATCTACATACATAAAAGAAACCTGCTAAACCTCAAAAGCATACATTGAATCTCAAACAAAAATAGTAGATTTCTTTTTTTTTCCCATTTTCGCATTTTTATTATTTATAATTACATGTATAGGAGCGAGTATGTGTATATATGCATATGAGTATAAGTAAGCACAAGAGGCTGTTGGGGTTAAGATCTGGTACAAACAGCTGAGGTGCATATTAAACAAACCAAAGTGGACCTGTCCTTTAGTTCTCCCAGCATTCCTCAGCCCCTACCTGGCATATTCTGCCCTCTACTCTGACTTCTCATCTCCGAGGCTCGTTTCTATATAATCCCTACCTCCCCTCCCTACTGTAAGACCTGAGACTTTTGTACAGGACACTGTACATTTGAGCCTTTGGTCTCTGGCAAAGCCTGCTAGAATGGGTTCCACTGAGTCTAAAACCAAAAAGGCAAGTTGGTCTGAACTCCCTATGTACCCATTATTTGAGAACTGCGCCTCTCGCCACCCCTCCCCCGCCCCCTTCCTTCCCCTGCAACACAGCTTCAGCAGTTGAGGACCTCCTCACTTGGCTCCAGGTGTTGCCAGGAAACCTGCTTACCTACCTACACCCTGACTGGCACGGGATAAAAATTAGGCAATGGGTAAACAGTACTTGACCGGTCACCATCCTGACTATGGAATAAGTGGGTGGAGCCATGGTTTTACCACCATCTTGGTTAAGGGCAAGCAAATAACTGGCAGCAAACTTTGTTATTGGAAAGTCATGGTTTTATCGCAACTCCAATTTTATCCATCTAAGTTTTGTCCATCTGTTTCAAATGTACAAATATGAAATAACCACTGCATGCTTGCTTCCAACTGATCTTGAATGCCTGAGGGGGAATGCTATTTCTTTCCTGCCACCAGCTGCCTGGACTCAAATTTACCTTCAGGCTTTCTAGCCACTATATTTAATGCATTATCAAACCACACCTCCATTAATTGATGCTAAAAGTTGAACCTAGGTGGGTAACTAGAATGATCAAAGTTCATTATTCTGATATACTTTAGATAGCTAGATGGTCCTTAGGTACTTCAGAGACTTGTTGCACTTATGGCACTTAGATGTTTAAACTTACCATGACAGACAGAGACTCCCAAATTGTATCAGTGAGACCCCTCCAATGCCCAGGTCTCCAAGAAGATATGAACATAATGACAATGAACTCCACCTGAATTGTGGTATGCTAACTACTGGGAAAGACTGCCTCATTGTGGAAAGACTGGCCTGAACTATGGACAAACAGAACACCTGGAGAGTTCATTGTCCCACATTGCTTAAGATGAGGTAAAGTTGGTCTCTTCCATGTTCCTCCTCCACAGAGAGCCGGATAGCCAAAAAGAAAATGATTTAGGGTATGTAGGATGCCTCAAATTTCTTTCCCTCACTATGCTACTGTTATATTAAGACTTCAAAGTTCAGAGCATTAAATAGCAGTAATATTACCATATCTAAAAATCTTATCTCTTTTTAAAACTTAAAAAATTCTTATAAGCTTCAGAGAACCTACTCAAATCCACCTCTGACAGGTCAAAATCCAGATAACTACTGTCAATCAACAACCTGTTTCCCTCCCTATTTGACTATTCCTGGGGTGGGATCTATTCCACTTTCTCTGTTCCTAGGACTCCCCCATCCTCCAACTCCCAGGACTATGAGCCTAAAAGTTACAAATGAACAGCTGTCCTGGAACTCACTTTAGTCTAGGCCTGGCCTTGAACTCATAAAGTTCTGCCTGCCCTGCCTCCCAAGTGCTGGGATTAAAGGCAACCCATCACCACTCCTACTGAGTTTATTTTTTAATTATAAAATTTCAAGTTATAAAAAATTAACTCCCTAAATTCCCTGTCAGGATGTTTTTTTTTTTTAAGTTTTGTTCTTTCTCATTTTTTTTCTTTTTTATTAATTGATTTTCTTATCCTACATTTCGAGGTGTTGTTTCCCTTTCCCGGTTTCCAGACTGACATCCCCTCCCCTTCCCTTCCTTATGGGTGTTTCCCCTCCCACCCCTCATTGCCGCCCTCCCCCAACAGTCTAATTCACTGGGGTTCAGATTTAAGCAGGACCCAGGCTTCCCCCTTCCTGGTGCTCTTACTAGGATATTCATTGCTACCTATGAGGGTCCAGAGTCAGGGTCAGTCCATGTATAGTCTTTGGGTAGTGAAACTAGTCCTGGAAGCTCTGGTTGCTTAGCATTGTTGTACATATGGGGTCTCAGGCCCTTCAAGCTCTTCCAGTACTTTCTCTGATTCC
>NC_046172.1:591253-604280 GCF_011064425.1 Rattus rattus | reverse complement strand
TGGTTGTACAGATCTCAGAAATGGTTCCATTGTCTGGTTATTGTTCCAGAGAAAAATGACTGATCCTGAACTGTCCTGGAAAAGACCTTGACACTTTCGCTGCTATTGTAGCAGCCATTACTGCTGCAGACATTGTGTCTGCAGTGTCTGGAGTTATCCTCCCCCAATCTATTGTTAGACAAGCACAGTGGATGAACTTTCTGGAGTAGTTGCTAACAATTGGGAGTTCAAAATTTTATTATAGGAGCGGCTTGACTACGGCCCTTGGTGGTAACAGCTGAAGAGAACCAAATGAGGTGCCCACTACTTATCGGGAGTGGCTCTGTTTGGTGCAGCCCTATGCTGTGGATTAGTGTTAATGCTATGGTTGGTTTGCAAACTCAGATCTCAACAGAAACGTGACAAAGCCGTTATCACTCAAGCACTTGTGGCCATTGTACAAGGGGCCTCCCCTGGAATTTGGTTATCTATCTTCAAAAATTAGTTGGTATCTGAGTTCTCTGCTCTTGCACCCTATGGATCTGTGGATCCATTGCACTGGGATGAGAGATAATCTCTCTCGGTATCTGAGTTCTCTGCTCTTGCACCCCATGGATCTGTGGATCCATTGCACTGGGATGAGAGAGACTCAATGATCCTTTGATCAGCCCTTCCACATCGCTGAGGTTTCCTCATTGCACGCGATAGGGTGATCATGATTGTTATAAAATAAATAATAAGGGGAGATGTAGAGGGTCATTATAACATTCGCCAACAAAGATGGCGCTGGCTTCCACTGCGCCCCATGTGGAAGGCCAGGATAGCTTCCCTTATTACAAGATAGGCGCTGGCCTCCGCCAAGGCCAACTGACTTCCTTTCAGGAAGTTAACTGTGTGCAGCATGTGCAAGAGTGCCTTCGCACAGGTCTTTGCCCACTCTGGGCGCATCTAATGAGATCATGGGTAAGCAACCAATCAGGTGTGGATGTGCCACGCTTAGGGTGTATATAAGCCGCGCCATGCGGGCGCGCAGGGCTTCTCCTTAAGATTGAATAAAAGTTTTGGCTGCAGCAAGGATTCGTATGTCCCCGCGTGTTTTCTTGCTGGCGAGAGGTCGCGCACAGGACACTATCTTTACTCCCCAAAGAGACACTCTTGTCCACCTTTCTTTCCGATTTAGCATCCATATAAATAGTCAATAACCTTTGAAATGTATTCACAACAGCATCTTCTCTCCATACCAAGGGGGCTAAGTAAGAATGATATCACATAGTATCTGAGGTCGGGGGCTGGTGTTCCTCTACTTTTAAGATTCCTCTCTGATGTTTCTGTCAATGTATTTTAAACATCAGTTCATGCTCAAGTTTATATGTCTTGGTACTATAGAATACTCCAGGAACAACAGGCCCAAGAAAGTTTAGATGTCTTGTGGGTGGGGACATCATTGGAGGTGGGGGACTGGGAGGAGGTATGGGATGAAATACTAGGGGTGGACCGAGTTGAATAACACCTGAGTGTAAAAAAGTAAATAAATAAAAATTATAAAAAAAATAAAATAGTAAAGAAATAAAGGAAAAATACTTCATCAAACTGATTGCACATTGGAACATGGAACTTGGAGCAACCTAAAATCCATGTGTTCAGAACCATGATCGCATCTGTTTGGCTTCAGAACAAACAATCTTACTCCCTTTGAGGTGAGAGCTGTGTTTTGAGCTGACCCTACATATGCACCCACTCCCTTGTCATGATCTGCAAACTCCTGGATGACAGGCCCTCCTACTCATATTCTTTTCTCTTATGGTCAATCCACTCAGGTGGCAAGTTTTAACCCTAAACTCTCTGGGCACTGAGATAAATGTTCTCTGCTCAGCAAGTTGAGAGTTCCCCTGATTCCATGCCAACCCCATATGCCACTATAGCTGACTTCTCCCATAAAGTCCTAAAAGGCAAACAGGAAATTCTCCCAGACATGGGATCTCCACATCTGGCATGCTTAGGGCAACTCTCTTACTTCTTGGCTTCTCATTTTCTAGTGAGTTCCTGCTCTCTCACAAAGACAACCAGGAAACCCAAAGAGCAGAGGCTCCTCTATACTTGCTCTCTGTGTACCCCAACTGACCAGCATTCTCCAGAGACCTCTCCTAGACTCTCTGGAGTCCCCCATGTGAGGTCCCCTACTCTGTCAATAAACTTTCCTCAGGACTCCCAGGAAGTATCCCAGGATGTTGGTGTCTCTGGGGTCTGCAGCTGTGCCCAGTCAGGAGGGTGAATTCATAGGGATCATTGCTCTCAGGACTGGAGCTGGACAGTATTTGCCAAGACCCCTATTCAACCACTCCTGGGGAGAATTTTGCTTCAGTCTCCCCTGAGATTCAGGCTACAACACAGGCAGCTCCCTTTCACCTGAAGCCTGCCTTCCCAAGCAGGTACTAGCCTGGCCATCCAACCCTGACTGCTGTGATGCAGCCTCTCTAGCCACTGGAGGACTGCTCCTCTTGATGATCTTAACCCTTGCTGTCTGGGAGACAAGCTGCATTTCCAGGATTGAGCAAGAAATAAAAAAGTGGTCCGTTGCTATGAAACATCTATGAAACAGCCAGAGACACAGAAGGAAAAAGAGAGAGATTAAGACGGAAATCATTAGAGTCCTGAGAAGATGGAAGGAGGCATGTCATTTGGAGTAGCAGAGGAAAGAATGGAAGGCAGGGGCAAGAATAACAGAGAAGCTCCCTAGCTGGGATGGGCCAAGGAAAAGAGATGGGAAACACAGAGAAAAGCTCCTAGCACAGGCTTGGTATGCATTTAGGTGTGGACCAGCAGGGTCTTGCCTTGGCCAGCCTGGATAGTGATTTCTGAGAGGAGCTCCTGATTTTGTCAGAAGGTCCAACACTTCAGTATCAGACTCATGGTTGGACAATCTGTGGGACACATTGCGTTTACCCATGGATTTCAATTTCCATGAAAAGGGGGACTAAAAACTTCATGTAGTTACCATTAGGTATCTGGGAGGTGTTGCTGGGCTCAAAACTGTTCATGCTCTCAGAGGACTTGCATCCTTGGGATGGCCATGACCACCCCACCTGGCACCCTACAGTATGAGTCAGAGTCACTGAAGAGTTACTGTTTTCAATGGAGACAACATTTGCCCATTAGAAACCTCAGAGAAACTCTTGTGATTCCTGGCAAAATGAGTATCAGGGTGTGACTTAGAAAGACCCAACTACATACTCATGCACATGCACACACACACATACACCTGTGATTTCTCCTTTAGCACACAAGCATTTAGAATGTTTTCCTCACATGCAAGCTGCAGCAGAAGATACTAGGGAGGGAAGGCTTACTTGGCTGTCCTGTGTGTTGGAGGACAACTGGGCAGCAGAGCTCTGTGGAAAGGGAAATTATTATGAATGATTACAGGTTTCCATTCACGTTACAATATGGTTTCTCTAGATTGGCTCACACTGTTGGTGGTGTGTTGCTGTACATGTTGGACTCTGTGGAGGCTATGTTGTTAGTTTTTTCCAAAGGAGCAAGAGAGATTCCTTGTGTGGCTCAGCCTCTTGGGTTACAAGAAATGGAGAAGAAGGGTTCCTGTATTTTAATTCTTGAAAAAAAAATGCAAGAACACAAATCCACTTTTATTTATTTACTCTCCAGTAGTTTAAATCCAGGATGGGTTTGGCATCACACACATTCCATGTCCAATGCCCTTTGCAGGAACATTGCTTTGGAATTTGGCATGCACCATACCGCTGTTTCCCTGGGCCCAAATACTTTTCCCCAGATCGCTCTGGTTTTGTTATATTTGCCTCCAGGAGTTGCTGTATTGTTTTTTGCATTGTACACATAGCACATCTCTTACCTAGGTAGAACTCAGTTTCATCTCCAGCGTAAAATCCTTCAAGTTTAGGAAGAGATGTCTGCTCTCTTTGGTTCTGGAGACCTCACTTTTAGCCAGCAAAAATGGCCCCATACCATGGCCTTCGAGACATACTTGCTTTTATTTAGAAGTCCTGTTCCCAGCAGGCCTTCACAGGTGCCAAGATGGTGGAAAGAGCAGGTTCCTATATTTTTCGAGAACAATTTCAACAGCTCCCTGGAAACGAGGTAATGCCTTCTCTTGGACCACCTTGGCATCTAAGGAAAAGTTTTGGCAATACTTCTTGTAAGGAAACCCCAGTTTTATTCCAGTGAGTTAGTTTGAAAATTGCACAGGGTGAGAAGGAGAAACCTAAGTTAACACAATGGGAGGAGGCCATTCTTCACCCAGCATGAGGATGAGAAGTAAATCCAAGGGAAGTAAAGTCTGGAATGGGCAACCCGTTGTGTATTTCGAGGGTTACCTGCCTTCTCAAGATTTAGTCCTTGTATAACAGAATCTGATGGTGAGAAATGAAAGGTGGCCATATTTCTGCTAAGCATAAAATGGTGGGTGCAAATTAGAGCCGGTAGGTGGCAGTAGTGAGAAGGCCAATTGTTGTGGCTGATACAGTGCAGAGAGCCTAAAAAGAAGTGGTCACCAACAAAAACTGGCAGCTTGACATTCAGTGAGTGGCTGAGCCTCTGTGATCTCCAGCTACCTCATCTGCAGGGAAGATATCCACACTTTTTGAGCACCCCTAAAGGGAGCCTACCAAATCCAAATGCTCCAGATCCTGAAACTTTCTCAGAACCAGTGTGAAACAACAGAAGATTCCACAGGTAACCTCTTCCTGCAGTTTCTTAAAATGCAGACAGGGGTGAGGATGTATTTCCCTGATGGAGGGTGTCCTTTATCTAAATGGGGCACTGTGTTCAATTTGAGCATGCACAGAGAAACAAGAAAAAACACACACATGAAAACAGAAATACATATACACATGAGAGAGAGAGAGAGAGAGACAGAGAGATTAAAGTGCATGGGTTGTATTAGTATAAATTTTAGAAATTTATCTTTGGTTGTTTTTCTAATTGCATAAACGTTATATTGTGTGCAAAAACATAAATAGAAGAATTCACAGCTGCGGAATGCCAAATGGTTGAGAAACACCTAAAGAAATGTTCAACATCTTTAGTCATAAGGGAAATGCAAATCAAAACAACCCTGAAATTTCATCTCACACCAGTGAGAATGGCTAAGATCAGAAACTCAGGTGACAGCAAGTGCTGGCAAGGATGTGGAGAAAGAGAAACACTCCTCCATTGTTGGTGGGATTGCACACTGGTACAACCATTCTGGAAATCAGTCTGGAGGTTCCTCAGAATATTGGACATTGAACTGCCTGAGGATCCAGCTATACCTCTCTTGGGCATATACCCAAAAGATGCCCCAACGTATAAAAAAGACACGTGCTCCACTATGTTCATCACAGCCTTATGTAAAATAGCCAGAAGCTGGAAAGAACCCAGATGCCCTTCAACAGAGGAATGGATACAGGAAATGTGGTACATCTACACAATGGAATATTACTCAGCTATCAAAAACAATGACTTTATGAAATTCATAGGCAAATGGATGGAACTGGAAAATATCATCCTGAGTGAGGTAACCCAATCACAGAAAAAACACATGGTATGCACTGATTGATAAGTGGATATTAGCCCAAATGCTTGAATTACCCTAGATGCACAGAACACATGAAACTCGAGAAGGATGACTTAAATGTGAATGCTTCACTCCTTCTTTAAAAAGGGAACAAGGATACCCTTGGGAGGGAATAGGGAGGCAAAGTTTAGAACAGAGGCAGAAGGAACACCCATTCAGAGCCTGCCCCACATGTGGTCCATACATATACAGCCAGCAATCTAGATAAGATGGATGAAGCAAAGAAGTGCAGGCCCGATAGGAACCAGATGTAGATCTCTCCTGAGAGACACAGCCAGAATACAGCAAATACATAGCCGAATGCCATCATTAAACCACTGAACTGAGAACGGGACCCCTGTTGAAGAAATCAGAGAAAGGACTGAATGAGCTTGAAGGAGCTTGAGACCCCATATGAACAACAATGCCAACCAACCAGAGTTTCCAGGGACTAAGCCACTACCCAAAGACTATACATGGACTGACCCTGGGCTCCAACCTCATAGGTAGCAATGAATATCCTAGTAAGAGCACCAGTGCAAGGGGAAGCCCTTGGTCCTGCCAAGACTGAACCCCCAGGGAACGGGATTGTTGGGGGGGGGGCGGTAATGGGGGGAGGATGGGGAGGGGAACACCCATAAAGAAGGGGAGGGGGAGGGTTTAGGGGGATGTTGGACCAGAACCCTGGAAGGGGAGTAACAATCTAAATGTAAATAAGAAACACCCAAGTTAATAAAGATGAAAAAAATTTTGTCTTTAAAATTCCACTCAACCTAAATATATATATATATATATATATATATATATGTATATTTATAAATAGCTACCTATTTATACATATATGTCATCTACTATAAAAAAAAAAAACCTCGCAATGTCAGAAACAGTCTATACAACACGGACCACAGTGTCCTACCACACCTAGGCTTAAGCCCTTCTTGATTCACTGAAGTAGAACTCCTTCTCCATGTGTCTCATTCCTCTCTGGTTCACACCATGACTTGATGTTATCATTTTTCAAAGGCACCTGCCCTCCAGCTGACAAGTCCTCTGAGCAATATTATCTTGCATGATGTATGTAGGAATTCATGAAGTCACACCTTGTCTTTGTGTTCACCCAGAGAGTGCCTGTGCCTTTCATCCCTGCAGGGTCCAGAGTCTAGAAGTGTGTGATACTGGTGCAGTAGCCGCATTGCCCTCTTGGCTTTGTAGATGGTTTTACTTTTTAAAAGATGTATTTATTCATTTTATGCACATGAGTATGCTGTTGATGTCTTCAGACACACCAGAAGAGGGCATTGAATTCTATTACAGATGGTTGTGAACTACCATGTGGTTGCTGGGAATTGAACTTAGGAACTCTGGAAGAGCCCCTGTACGTGGTATTATGCCAGTTGTTTTTCAGTTGGACCTCATCCGTTCTGAGTGGCCATGACAGATCCTATTCTTGAGTTTCTGTTCATTAGGAATGACAAGTATCACGTCTTCTTGCAGACTCAGTTCCCAAGGGTCTAGCAATAGTGCAGACTAAAACAGTATTTAGTGCTCTTAACCACTAAGCCATCTCTCCAGCCCCTCACAAACTTTATTTATCTAAACATAAGCATTAATTTGAAATGCCAAATCCTGTAAATATTGTCCAGATTCAGCCGTACTAGAGATCCCTGAGCTGGCAGGGCAAGGCTGGAAGTTGAGAGTAAGCAAATGGAGTCTTCCTCTTTTCATAAGGGTGTGCTATCAACTCCATTACCATTTTCAAAGAGCTAAGTATGAGTCTATGGTTTTGTTTAGTTGTCTGAGCCAGAGCACTGAAAGGACAGTGAGTTGTCAAACATTCACACTGAAATCATCACTCACTGATTTCATGTAGAAAACTTGCCTCTGAAAAAGCATTAAGTAATTATAAAATTTGAGGGTTAGCACTATCTAAAAAAAAAAAAGAAAACTTTTTAATCAATTGTAAACCATAAGCCACACATTGGCTATCAGTATATGAATTGAAAGCTTGATTTTTTAACATTTAAAAAACAGCAGCTACAGCACATATTTCAATAATCAGTGCTGAACAAGGGGAAACTAGAGAATAAACAAGTGGTCCAATCATATATATAGCATTTTCATTAGATGAACCACCTATAAATACAGTAAGCGCATTTTCTATGGGTTGCATGCACAAATTTACAGAAAATACAAAAGCATGCAAAGAGTAAAATTATCAACTTTGCCTGGAAAATTTGTATATGTGATAGGCCAAATATCAGTATTTTGTAATAACCAATTTAATTGCTGTTTGGAATAAGGTATGTTTCACCAGGTTTCTTTTTAAAATACTTCCATGACTCTAGCCTACAATTCTGTATTAACACAACTGAAGCTTTATCTCCAATGAACATAACAAACAAAGGCTTAAGTCCTCTGGTAAGGTGAGGTACTTAGCCAACTAACATATCCTTAGAAGCTTTAAATTAGTTTCAAGTATTAAAAAGGAATACTGAATCTTTTCTGGAGCAACAGTTGCTCCCCAAATATTAAAGCTCATTTTGAGAGCAAAGGTTTGTAATAAAAATTTCCATATACACTGAAAGATTCAAAGTTCTAACTTCTTACATTGAAGAAGCGACAAAATTACATAATATAAGGCTATTAGCCATTCTTTTGTAAAATTTTTAATGATCACTTCATGGGCTCTATAAAATTATAAGCAAACTCATGAAATGAAAACTCCTCACAATCACCAGGACATAAACAAATTGCATAAAAACAATCCTCTAAATCTATCTTGAAATGGCAGTTGGAGTAAGCAAACAGGCTGTAATGCTCTCAGAAGTTCCAAAACCTCATCAATCCTTCATAAATCCTGTAACAATCTCTACCTGTTTGATTTTTTCTTAATAACAAATAAGTTTGAGTTAGTCAATGTAACATTGGCAATCCTTAATCACAATCCTTAAGTTCTCCTTGTAACACCAGAGCACAACCACAACTTTGGGAAGTCACCTGAGTTCTGAGTACTGACTAGGCAGCTGTCCTTGGGGCAGTAGAATTAGCATCAAAATACAGATAACTTCAGGGCAAACCACAACTTTGGAAAGCAAAATCCAACCTCCAACAAACAATCTAGTCTCCAAAACACCGAGTCTGTCCTTCATGCTACTAGGTTTGACTGCCAATTCCTATGTATGAACACACGATGGTACAGTCTCCAATACCTCAACAAAGAGACATTGCCCTAAAATCTTTTAGAAGCCTGGTTTCTAGGATAAGAGTTCCATAAAAATATTATCTCAATTTAGACCTGTTTCCCTAGGTTGGCTCATGCCGCATGTTGTCTAGAATGACTCTATCCAAATTACCAGTTTTATGCCAACATTCTGTTACCAATGTTACATTTTTTTAAAACCATATCTAATAACTTACTCCATGACCAAGGCATGTAGAGCATATTTATACATTTAAAACCAATCAGAAACAAAATTGAAGTGGCTACACATATCTTTAATATTTAGACCAAGCACCATTTTTACTTTTCTAGCTGTGATTTTAAGAGAAGCACCTTGTCACCTGCTAAGTCTAATAATCAGCTCATGCAGACGCTCACCCCCGGGCAGCTTCTCCAGCTGACCTAGGCTCCTAGCTACAGGTGCAGGGCTCCAAAGGCCGATTGAAACTGCTTTTTATTCATTTGTTTCGTTTTTGAAATGAGATAAAACCAAATCAAGGCATGAACAACCAGCAGATAAAGTTTTTACCATTTTTTCTTTTGAACATGAAACATAAAACATTTAAGCAAGAGAAACAAAAACCACAGACATAAACTGACAGACATGGACAGCTTGGTGCACCAAGGACAGACAATAGACATAGAGGGAAAAAACTAGATGGTGTCCCACCGAAGGGACCCAGATATCTTACCTATGGAACCCTGAACCAGAAATAAGCATTTCTCCAATAGGAGCCAGCAGAGAGGCAGGACGTCTCCTGCCTTCCTTCTGTTCCTAGGAGAGCTCTGAAAAAGTTCCAAAGCATCTGCGGAGAGTCCGGGAGGACTGTTTCTCTTAAACCCATTCATTCTCTCTCATATCTAGGGCGTAAACTATCTCTAGTCAGGGTCCAAAGACTAAAACAAAACTCTAAAAGAACGCATACACAAAAACACTTTACCATTACCTTGTCCCTTTTTATTACAAGTTTTACTCACGCTAGCCCAAATCATCGAGGCCTTTTCTAGCCCATCTTACCCCAATACGTCCCTGCTTCTGCACCAGCTTCCCGGGACGTCCCGTCAGGAGACCTTGTCTTTCCCAATCTCGGATAACTGGATTCAAAATTCAAATCTAGGTGGGACCTCCATTTGTCGGTGCCCCATGCCCGCACCGACATGGTACCGAGAATCGGGCAAAAGCCTGCGGGATTAAATAAACACACACGCACACACAGAGGTTATTCGTGTCAAGCCAGAAGAGGAAGAGGCTCCTGTAGCTTTATTCACCACTTATATACCCATGTTCACCAGGTAGAAAATATCTGGGAAGCACAGTGGGAAACCCTGGCTCCTGACTCTGCAACAAAAGACCTACTATGTGACCTGAATTAACTAGGGAGAAATCCTGGAAGATCAGCCTAAATCTCAAGGACAAAGGCCGAGAAGACAAAAGGCCTGGAACGAATTGACCACAGCCAAGGTGTGGCCCAGGTATGTCTGTACCAGGCCAGACTGCTCCTTTGTTAGGAACAAAAGGCTTCCACATGCATCAGCAGGGCTCAGCAGGGGTCAAACCCTGCAAGAGACCCAGAAGGGTCTGACAAGGGGGGTGAAACATTGCAGGGAACCCAGGAGGCTCTGACACCTTCCTTTTCAATTCCTCATGTAGTTCCATATCTCATGTCTGCTTCTCCCCTTTTTTCTCAGGACATGGTTTTTCTGTGTAGTACTGGCTGTTCCAGGACTTGCTCTATAGACCAGGCTGACCTCCAACTTGGAGATATGCTTGCCTCTGTCTCCCAAATCCTAGTACTATAAAGGCATTTGCCACCACCACCCATCAAGTGTGTGTCTTTTATGGCTATATGCAAAATCTCCCAAAGGTAATAGTTATGTTTCATTGTCCTATTCATATGATTTCTTCCATATACATAATTGGGCATGCTGGTAGTTTATTGAGCTGATGTTTTTATCTGGGGACACTGCTTAGAAGAGTTATTTCTTTAATTCTAGTCATGGTACCATAGGATCGTCCTGTAGGCACCATAAATGGAGAAGCACTGTGAACCAGGGCCTGGACAATCTTACCTATCTGTGTGCTATTGCACGGCTGGAATTTGGGTTCCTTTCCTGCTGCCCTAGTATTTGCTAGGCAGCCACACTTCAGCTCACATTGCCTTTTACAGATGGAAGGTTTTGCCATTCTTGGCAACATGTCCCAATATTATTTAACCAAATGACTAAATGAATTCTGTTCCTCTCAGCTGACATAAGTTCATTTCCTGAGCCTCTACCAGAAGGAAAGGTGGGAAAGGCAACATATACCATTTTAAATTTCAAAACAAACAAAAGGCATTGTGTGTGGTATTCATCACCTCCACACACAAGCATTTGCTTCTTTGGCTATTTATTTTCTCCTCATCCACACTGGGTCTGACCCAAGGAGAGCAGGCACCTGGCCCTGTTTGTTCAGAATGCATGGATGGGCAAGGTTGGTTTGGCTGCACATCAGGGACTGAGAATGCAGCATGGACTAAATAAAGGATAAGAAGTATTGGCCACATCAGTTCCATGATCTGGGCACGTGGCCTCACCTCCAGACCTTCCTCATTTGAACTCTCTGCCTCAAGATTATTTCCTGATTTAGACTTCTGAGGAGGCAGAGAATCTGGAGAGGTATTGCTCGACCACTAAGGCACAGGCCATCTGGACTGAGGAAGACCCAGGCTGGAATTCCATCTGTTTTGGTGGTGTGATCTCTGGGACATTATCCAGGCTCTCAGTATTTCGGTCTACTACATTGCAGTGTGGGAAAATATGGCTTCTTGTCTTAGGGTTTCATTGCTGTGAAGACACACCATGACCAAGACAACTCTTGTAAAGGACAGCATTTATTTTGGCTGACTTACAATGTCAGAAGTTCAGTCCAATATCATCATGGAAGCCTGACAGTGTCTGAGCTGATATGGTGCTGGAGGAGCTGAAACTTCTACATCTTAATCCACAGGCAGCAAGGCAGCAAGGCAGCAAGGCAGCAAGGCAGCAAGGCAGCAAGGCAGCAAGGCAGCAAGGCAGCAAGGCAGCAAGGCAGCAAGGCAGCAAGGCAGCAAGGCAGCAAGGCAGCAAGGCAGCAAGGCAGCAAGGCAGCAAGGCAGCAAGGCAGCAAGGCAGCAAGGCAGCAAGGCAGCAAGGCAGCAAGGCAGCAAGGAGGTGATTGTCTTCTACACTGAGCAGCTCCTGGGCACTGAAGACCTCAAAGATTACTGCCACAGTGACACACTTCCTCCAACAAGGCCACAGCTCCTAATAGTGCTACCCCTGGGCCAAGCATTTGAACTCATGAGTCTATAGGTGCCACACCTATTGAAACCACCCCAATTCTGCAAGCCTGAAACACTGATATATTTATAAGAGGGCCCTGAATTTGAATACTCCATATTTCTTAAGTAAGGGTCTGTGACTGGTGAAACAGAGAAACTCACTGACCACTCATTTCAATCCCAGGCTAGTGAATGGCACTTATAGGTAAATCACTCAACAGTAGCATGGGCTTCGACTAAGGAAGGGGAATATAGGGCACTGTGGGAACCTTAGGAAGGCCCCCAGTACAGATGGTGTGAAGGAAACCAGAGATGGCCTTCTGGAAGGTGTTCTGCCTTCACTGACTCCTAAAGGATAGATAAGAGATGATAATCTTACTTATAGTCATCCATGCCAAACATTTGATCAAAGACTGTCACCATTATCAATTCTCCTGGATCCCAGTCCACAGACAGCTGGGGCAATGACCAAAGTCACGCTGCATGAATGGAAAAGGATATCTGCTGGGGGCGTTGGGAATATCTGCTCTCAGGAGAGATACAGGGATAGAGAGTGTCTTGGTACACTTGGCTCATGCCATCTCTGATGTCAATAAAAGACTGTTGTGGTGCTTGATGGCATGAGTAAGTCAGACATTATACCTGAGCTGCTCCTAACACACACTTCACACTTCTTCCTGTCTGGGTGGTATAATGGAGAATTATCGTTCTCAGTAGTCCTTAGTGAGAAATGTTTCTCCCTACCTGTAACTATGGACAGACTGTGTTATATGGTGAGCATTAAGTATATTTGTGATTACCTTTTTGAGGGGGCCATACTTATGGGAGTTCAGGACACTATCTCTGACAATAGACAACCTTACTCGTAACCCAGATCTGCCCTGTGCTTTTATACAATCCAAGGAGTATTACCGCTTTTTCCAGAGAAATTAGTTTGTTATTAAGAAGCACAGAATT
>NC_046172.1:544680-591153 GCF_011064425.1 Rattus rattus | reverse complement strand
GGTTGTGGTGGTCTGAATAAGAATGACCCCATAGGCACATATATTTGAATGAACGCTTAGTCACCAGGGAGTGGCACAACTTGAGAGGGTTAACAGGATTAGGAGGGGTGGCCTTGTTAGAGAAAGTGTGTTTCAAGAGATAAGCTTTGATATATCTAAAGCCACACTAGGACCGGTTCTCCCTCCCCTATCCCGTCTCTCTCTCTCTCTCTCTCTCTCTCTCTCTCTCTCTCTCTCTCTCTCTCTCTCTCTCTCTCTCTCCCCTCCCTCCCACCTCTCTCTCAGTCTTTTTCCCTGCCTGTGGATCAGCATATAAAGCTCTCAACTCCAGGACCATGCCTGCCTGCAAGCCACCATGCTCCTCACCATGATGTAATGGACTAAGCCTCTGAAACTGTAAGCAAGTCCCCTATTAAATGCCTTCCTTCAGAAGAGTTGCCTTGGTCATGGTGTCTCTTCACAACAATAGAACATTGATTAAACAATGATAGTTTTCAAGGACAGACATGAGGATGAGTAGACAAGAGGGCTAGAGGCATGGACTCTCAACCTTTGTCCACTACTGACTCCCATTGCCTGAAGTTTTTCTGTGATCCTGGGTATAAAGGTATACAAATCCAACATTTACTGATGGCAAATCATAAAGAGGTTTATTATAAAACAACATTTGGTATATGCTATAGAATTGAGCTACAGATGTGTTGGCTACAGAAAGGAGCTAACACAAAATTATTCTTAATGAGTGAGCCTTATCAGGAAAAAGAATCATAAGACCATGGTTCTGTCTTAAAGTATGAGAGCATTAAAAAGGGATGTTACATTATATCATAGCCACAATGAATGGGGCCTTAAAGGCAGAGAGTTGTCCCTTCAAACCCTGGAGAGAAAACCCTTAAAAGGAATAGCTTAAAATAAACATAAGGGAAAGAGCCAGGTGGTGGGTGGGTCTTCAGAGAAATCTCCCATCAAGGAGAACTGTCTGACTTTTATACCCTCTCAGAAGGTGGCAGGATGTTTGTCACCATATGTTTTAGTTCAATATGGCCCATATGACAAAAAGACCATGGTAGGACCAAGTAGGAGCTTTAAAACAGGGGGGTGGGTGGCAGGTCTCTGCAAACACCATGGTCAGTGTCAGTCTGAGTGAGGCAAACTGGAAGTCTGGCCCAACATGTCTCAGTAGACTGTGTTGGTTGAAACTTTGAGAGTCTGACACCAGGCAGTCTATTTTAGGCACAGTTCCATACAGGGAGATTTGGGAAATGTGTCCTGGTGTAACAGAATCCTCTATGCACAATGAAGTTAAGGCATAATTAATTGAAACTCTTTTCAAAGTACATGTCACTTCTTCCACAAACATGGGATCTGCAAGTATTATCTTAAGGGTCTGAGGAGGATCTGGTGTTGTTTCAGTCATCCACATAGTGCAGAAGTCACTTTGGCTATTAACTAACTCCAGTCCTATTTTTCTGAGTCTTGGGGAGTCAGATGTGACTTGGCCCTACAGATAGCTCAGAGGTCACCAGGCTATTAAGCACACCCATTCCTAGGATTCTGAGTAGAAAACAGATTATACACACCTTGCTTTGAGCAGACAACCCTGCATGCTTAACATTTCTGGTTTGCCCGGTGCTTATCTGTGAGCACAAGGACCTCTGTGCCCACAAAATAAAACGTAAAGCAGAACTGGCTTTTTGACTCTTGGTTACAGAGAGTAGCGGTAAAGGGAATGGGGTGATTTCTTCAGGATTTGAGATCCAGCTAACTTACAGCAACCAGGATCTTAGAGGGACAGGCCCATGATCTAAAAGTGTACAGAAGATTTTACCACCTACTAAGGATGGAAGCAAATTCACACAATAATGAGACGGAAGTGCTTGTTTATTTTTAACTACAAAAATAAATCTTGATCTGCAGGAATTAGAACATTTTTAACATTTCTTACAGTTGAGTGACAGTTTAATTTTATAATCAATGCTGAGAATGCAGCTTCACCTAAATATGTAGTATAAAACTGCGTAACAGAATTATGTGTAGACCAATTTCAGAAATCCTTGGAAATTCTGTCCTAACATCAAGTCAAAATTCATTTATCCATTAAAAAAATTTAACCCGGACCAGGCACTTCCGGTTTCTAGCTGGGGCCCGAAACTTGCTGATCCTGGCCCACAGCTCCCTGCTCCCAAACCCTGTGGGAGAGAGAGAGTTCACCTCCCAGACAGGTGGGCACTCCTGAGACTGCAGGGCAGGAGAGACCTCCAATACTGCCCACCGCTGCCCACATCCCTGGCTCAATAGGAAACCTTATAGGGCCTCTGGGAACAGGAAGATGGGGCACTCATCACTGTGGTCCAGACACCGCCCAGATCTGAAGGGACCCAGTCAAACAGCTTCCTTCACCCAAATCCCGTGAGAGGGAGAGCTAAACCTTCAGAGGGGGAGATACACTTGGGAAGCCAGAGAAGACTACTCTCTGCCCACATTTCTGACCCTAGAGGAAAGTACCTACTGCCACCTGGGCGCCCTGCACACAGGGGCCTAGGAGAAGTAGGGGCAGGCCCTTTGGGTTCCCACCCACAGGGACAGCTGAAAGCCAGTGGATAGGAATTTCTAATCATCTGAGAGCAGAACACCCTGTTCCCATAACTGGCTAAAAGAAAACAGGAAAACAGGTCTACAGTACTCCTGACACACAGGCCTATAAGACGGTCAAGTCACTGTCAGAAATAGCAGAACAAGGTAAGACCAGAGACAACCTGATGGCTAGAGGCAAGCACAGGAACCCAAGCAACAGAAACTAAGACTCCATGGCATCATCAGAGCCCAATTCTCCCACTAAAGCAAACACGGAATATCCAAACATACCAGAAAAGCAAGATCTAGATTTAAAATCACATTTGATCATGATAAGGAGGACTTTAAGAAAGACATAAAGAACTCCCTTAGAGAAATGCAGGAAAACTCAAGTAAACAAGTAAAAGCCCTTAGAGAGGAAACACAAAAAGACTACACCTGAAAGATTGCAGGAAAACACGAATCAAACAGGTGAAGAATTGAAAGAAATGGAAATAGAAACAATAAAAGAAAACACAAAAGAGACAACCCTGGATATGAAAACCAAAGGGAAGGACAAAGGAACCATGGATGAAGCATACCAACAGATACAAGAGATGAGAAGGGAGAATCTTGGGCAGGATTCCTTAGAAATCATGGACACAACTGTCGAAGATAATAAAATGTAAAAAGTTACTTAAAAACATGCAGGAAGTCCGGGACACAATGGGAAGATCAAACCTAAGGATAATAGTTATAGATGAGAGTGATGACTCCCAGTTCAAAGGACCAGTAAATACCTTCAACAAAATCATAGAAGAAAACTTCCCTAACCTAAAGAAAGAGATGCCCATAAACATACAAGAAGCCTACAGAAATCCAAATAGATTGACCAGAAAGAAGCTCTCCTCAATAATAGTCAAACACCAAATGCAAAATAAAGAAAGAATATTAAAGGCAGTAAGGGAAAAAGGTCAAGTAACATATAAAGGCAGACCTATCAGAATTACACCAGACTTTTCGCCAGAAACTATGAAAGCCAGAAGATCATGGACAGATGTCATACAGACCCTAAGAGAACACAAATGCCAGCCCAGGTTACTGTATCCTGCAAAACTCTCAATTAACATAGATGGAGAAACCAGGATATTCCATGACAAAAGAAATTTACACAATATCTTTCTATAAATCTAGCCCGACAAAGGATAATAAATGGTAAAGCCCAATACAAGGAGGCAAGCTACACCATAGAAAAGGCAAGAAACTAATCATTTTGCAACAAGGAGAAGACAAGCACACAAACATAATCTCACCTCCAAATATGAAGATAACAGGAAGCAACAATCACTATTCCTTAATATCTGTCAACATCAATGGATTCAATTACCCAGTAAAAAGACACAGATTAACAAACTGGATACGCAATGAGGACCCAGCATTTTGCTGCCTATAGGAAACACACCTCAGATACAAAGACAGACACTACCTCAGAGTAAAAGGCTGGAAAACAACTTTCCAAGTAAATGGTCCGAAGAAGCAAGCTGGAGTATCCTTTCTAATATCGAATAAAATTGATTTTCAACCAAAAGTCATTAAAAAGATAAGGAAGGACACTTCATTTTCAATAAAGGAAAAGTCCACCAAGATGACCCCTCAATCCTAAATATCTATTCCCCAAATACAAGGGCACCTACATACGTAAAATAAACCTTACTAAAGCTCAAAACACACATTGCACCTCACACAATAATAGTAGGAGATTTCAACACCCCACTCTCATCAATGTACATATCATGGAAACATAAATTAAACATAGACGTAGACAAACTAAAAGAAGTCATGAACCAAATGGACTTTTTAACTGATAATTATAGAATATTTATCCTAAAACAAAAGGATATACCTTCTTCTCACCACCTCATGGTACTTTCTCCAAAATTGACCATATAATCAGGCACAAAACAGGCCTCAACAGATACAGAAAGATAGAAATAATCCTATGCTTCCTATCAGACCACCGTTGGCAAAAGCTGGTCTTCAATAACAATAAGGAAAGAACACCCACATATACATGGAAGTTGAACAATGCTCTACTTAATGATAACCTGGTCAAGGAAGAAGTAAAGAAAGAAATTAAAGACTTTTTAGAATTTAATGAAAATGAAGGTACAACATACCCAATCTTATGGGATACAATGAAAGCTGTGCTAAGAGGGAAAACTCAAGCGCTGAGTGCCTGCAGAAAGAAACAGGAAAGAGCATATGTCAGCAGCTTGACAGCACACCTAAAAGCTCTAGAAGAAAAAAAAAGCAAATACACCAAGGAGAGTAGAAAGCAGGAAATAATCAAACTCAGAGCTGAAATCAACCAAGTAGACACAAAAAGGATTATACAAAGAATCAACAGAACCAAAAGCTGGTTCTTTGAGAAAATCAACAAGATAGATAAACCCTTAGCCAGACTAACCAGAGGACACAGAGTGTGTTCAAATTAAGAAAATCAGAGATGAAAAGGGAGACATAACTACAGATTCAGAGGAAATTCAAAAAATCATAACATCCTACTACAAAAGCTTATATTCAACAAAACTTGAAAATCTGGAGGAAATGGACAATTTTCTAGACAGATGCCAGGTACCGAAGTTTAATCAGAACAGATAAACCATTTAAACAAACCCATAACTCCTAAAGAAGTAGAAGCAGACATTAAAAGTCTCCCAACCAAAAAGAGCCCAGGTCCAGATAGGTTCAGTGCAGAATTCTATCAGACATTGACAGAAAACGTCATACCAATATTATACAAATTATTCCACAAAATGAAACAGACAGAGCACTACCAATTTTCTTCTATGAAGCCACAATTACTCTTATACCTAAACCACACAAAGACCCAACAAAGAAAGAGAAATTCAGACCAATTTCCCTTATGAATATCGACACAAAAACACTCAATAAAATTCTCCCAAACCTAATCCAAGAACACATCAAAACAATCATCTGTCATGATCAAGTAGGCTTCATCCCAGGGATGCAGGGATAGTTTAATATACAGAAAACCATCAACATAATCCACTATATAAGCAAATTGAAAAATAAAAACCACATGTCATTTCATTAGATGCTGAGAAGCATTTAACAAAATTAAACACACCTTCATGATAAAAGTCCTGGAAAGAACAGGAATTCAAGGCCCATACCTAAATATAGTAAAAGCCATATACGGCAAACCAGTAACTAACATTAAACTAAATGGAAAGAAACTTGAAGCAATCCCACTAAAATCAGGGACTAGACAAGGCTTTCCACTCTTTCCCTTATTCCACTTATTTCCACTATTCCCCTATTTCCACTTACTCAATATAGTTCTCAAAGTCCTAGCCAAAGAAATTAGACAGCGAAAGGAGATCAAAGGGATACAGATTGGAAAGGAAGAAGTCAAAATATCACTATTTGCAGATGATATGATTGTATATTTAAGTGACCCCAAAAGTTCCACCAGAGAACTACTAAACCTGATAAACACCTTCAGTAAAGTGACTGGGTATAAAATTAACTCAAATAAATCAGTTGCCTTCCTCTAAACAAAAGAAACAAGCTGAGAAAGAAATTCGGGAAATGACACCCTTCATAATAGTCCCAAATAATATAAAATACTTTGGTGTGACTTTAACCAATTAAGTAAAAGATCTGTATGATAAGAACTTCAAGCCTCTGAAAAAAGAATTTGAAGAAGATCTCAGAAGATGGAAAAATCTCCCATGCTCATGGATTGGTAGGATTAATATAGTAAAAAAAATGGATTTTACCAAAAGCGATCTACAGATTCAATGCAATCCCCATCAAAATACAATCCAATTCTTCAAAGAGTTAGACAGAACAATTTGCAAATTCATCTGGAATAAAAAAACCAGGATAGCTAAAACTATCCTCAACAATAAAAAAAGGACTTCAGGAGATCACTATCCCTGAACTCAAGCAGTATTACAGAGCAATAGTGATAAAAACTGCATGGTATTGGTACAGAGACAGACAGATGAACCAGTGGAATAGAATTGAAGACCCAGAAATGAACCCCACACCTATGGTCTTGATTTTTTTGACAAAGGGGCCAAAACCATCCAATGGAAAAAAGATAGCATTTTCAGCAAATGGTACTGGTTCAACTAGAGGTCAGCATGTAGAAGAATGCAGATCGATCCATTCTTATTACCCTGTACAAAGCTTAAGTCCAAGTGGATCAAGGACCTCCACATCAAACCAGATACACTCAAACTAATAGAAGAAAAAGTGGGGAAGCATGTGGAACACATGGGCACTGGAGAAAATTTCCTGAACAAAACACCAATGGCTTATGCTCTAAGATCAAGAATTGACAAATGGGATCTCATAAAGCAACAAAGCTTCTGTAAGGCAAAGGACACTGTCGTTAGGACAGAACAGCAACCAACAGATTGGGAAAAGATCTTTGCCAATTCTACAATTGATAGAGGGCTTATATCTAAAATATACAAAGAACTCATGAAGTTAGACTACAGGAAGACAAATAACCCTATTAAAAAATGGGGTTCAGAGCTAAACAAAAAAAATTCACAGCTGAGGAATGCTAAATGGCTGAGAAGTATCTAAAGAAATGTTCAACATCTGTAGTCACAAGGGAAATGCAAATCAAAATAACTGTGAGATTCCACCTCACACCAGTCAGAATGGCTAAGATAAACTCCTGCGATAGCAGAGGATGTGGAGAAAGAGAAACACTCATCCATTTTTGGTGGGATTGAAGACCAGTACAACCATTCTGGAAATCAATATGGTGCTTCCTCAGAAAATTGGACATAGTACTACCTGAGGACCCAGCTATACGTCTCCTGTGCGTATACCCAATGATGCTCCAACATACAAGAAAGACATATGCTCCACTATGTTCATAGCAGCCTTATTTTTAATAGCCAGAAACTGGAAAGGACCCAGATGTCCTTCAACACAGGAATGGACACAGAAAATGTGGTACATCCACACAACGGAATACCACACGCTATCAAAAACAATGACTTTATGAAATTCGTAGGCAAATGGATGGAACTGGAAAATATCATCTTGAGTGAGGTAACCTATTCACAGAAAAACACACATGGTATGCACTCATGGATAAGTGGCTATTAGCCCAAATTCTTGAATTGCAGTAGGTACCCAGAAAACATGAAACTCAAGAAAGATTATCAAAATGTGAATGCTTCACTCCTTCTTTAAAAGGGGAAGAAGAATACCCTTGGCACGGAATAGAGAGGCAAAGATTAAAACAGAGACTGAAGGAACACCCATTCAGAGCCTGCCCCACATGTGGACCATACATATACAGCCACCAAACTAGATAAGATGGATGAGACAAAGAAGTGCAGGCAGACAGGAACCGGATGTAGATCTCTCCTGAGAGACACTGCCGGAATATGGCAAATACATAGTCGAATGCCAGCAACACACCACTGAACTGAGAATGGGACCCCCATTGACGGAATCAGAGAAAGGACTGAAAGAGCTGCAGGGGCTTGAGACCCCATATGAACAACCAGAGCTTCCATGAACTAAGCCACTACCCAAAGACTATATATACATGGACTGACCCTGGGCTCCAAATTCATAGGTAGCAATGAATAGCTTAGTAAGGGCACCAGTGGAAGGGGAAGCCCTTGGTCCTGCCAAGACTGAATCCCCAGTGAACGTGATTGTTGGGGTGAGGGCGGTAATGTGGGAAGGATCGGGAGGGGAACACCTATATAGAAGGGGAGGTGGAGGGGTTAGGGGGATGTTTGTCTGGAAACCGGCAAAGGGAATAACAATTTAATAAAGATGGAAAAAATAATAATCTAAAAAATCCTTAAATCTCTCTTTTTCTGTCTGTCTCTGTCTCTCTATGTATCTGTTTCTGTTTGCCTGTCTGTCTCTGTCTCTGTCTCTCTCTCTCTGGGATATGTAGAATATAGTCAAATAATGTAATCAAACAAACATAAATATCTATCAATATACAATACTTCAAAGAAAAACTTAAAGTTTTATCAATATACAATAATGAAACAAAATACCTTAAGTTTCTAATATACAATAATTCAAACAAAGTGAGTAAGTTTATCAATCTCTAATCATAACCAATAAGAACTTTTCATCCCAGATAGCAATTATACCACATCAAATGACCAAATCTATCCACCCCACCTTAAGGGACTAGGGTGATGTTCTTCATAAAATTGTTTCCTACTGAATTGTGGTGAAGAATTCCTCTATGGGCCCAAGGACAAAAAAGGTTAGTTTGCAAAAAGGTAGCTGTAGTGTTTGTTGCCCAGTCTCTGTTTTTCCAGTCTCTGTGTGATCAACAATTGGGACTAGTCCTTTTGAAGTTGAGTTGCATGCACATTTAGGAGAAATTAGTAACTGAAACAATCTGAATCCCCTGGCTATTTGCTTTGTGAAGACATTGTCTCAGCTGACAAGAAGTATTCCCTAATCAGATCTAATCTTTATAAATTTTGTTGGTAACCATGTTTTTTCATTCCCTGTAGCTACATAAGCATGATCACTTCTCATCTTAAAAGTATTGCTGGTTTCCATTCTAATGTCAGCACATCCTTATAATATATTGATTGGCCTAGTTCCTCAGTTTTTTCGATAACCCAGTGTCTCTCAGCTATAGTTGTTCTTTTTTCACCAACATTAAGAAAAAATTGAAAGGTAACAATGCATTATTGAGTCTGTCCCTGGAGTTTTTCACTTTCCCAGCATCTGTACTGGCAGGTTTTGTGTGTCAACTTGACACAAGCTGAAGTCATCATAGAGAAAGAAGCCTAAGTTGAGAAAATGCCTCCATAAGAATCAGCTATAAGGCATTTTCTCAACTAGTGATCAAGGGGGAGGACCCAGCCCATTGTGGGTGGTGCCCTGCTGGACTTGTACTCTTGGATTCTATAAGAGAGCAAGCTGAGCAAGGCAAGGGAAGGAAGCCTCCATGGTGTCTTCATCTGTTCCTGCTTCCTGACCTGCTTGAGTTCCAGTCCTGACTTCCTTTGGTGATGAATAGCAGCGTGGAAGTGTAAGCTGAATAAACCCTTTCCTCCCCAACTTGCTTCTTGGTCATGATGTTTTGTCCAGGAATAGAAGCCCTGACTAAGACAAACATCTCTTTTAAGGTACGATTGGCTCTTCCTATAACTACTTGTCCTATGGGATGTGGTATACCAGCAACATGTTTTATATTGTAATGTGTAAAGAATTGTTGCATCTTATTGGATACATATGCAGAGCATTCAGTTTTAATTTGTGCAGGTATCCCCATGATTGCCAATTTTATTTTATTATTTATTTGGGTTGCTGCCAAGTGATGGAAATTTTTTTCCTTAAATCTTTCCATTAGTATGTTTCTCATGAAATTGAATTTCTAACACATTCCCTATTAGTAATTTGTCAATTTCATCATTTCCTTGAGCTAATGGACCAGGCAAACCTGTATGAGACAGAATATGTGTAGTATATGATGGATAATTTCTACTTTTGATGGCCTGTTATAATTGTATAAATAACAAAGTTAATTCAGAGTTATCAGATACAATCAGATACAAATTGAGCAGTCTCTATATGCAAAATGAATCTTTATGTATGCAAGGAGTCAGTAATTATGTTAAGAGGTTCAGGATAATTTAATGATTCCGTAAGTATAGCATTCAATTCTGACTTTTGAACTGATGTATACAGACTTATGACCACCTTGCTTATTTTATCTGATGTATAATCTGTCCCCATCAGTATAAGTTGGTACCTCTGGAATTGGGGTTCTCTTTACAATACGTAGAAGAATATGATTAGTTCTTTAACAAACTGTATTCACTTGCTTTTTGGATATTTGTTATTAATTTCACCCAAATAGTTACTACAAGCTTTTTGCCAATCCTAATTTATCATCCATAATGATATAATTTCAGCATTTGTAAGAGCTATTACCATTTCAACCAGATCTGTTCCTGACAATTTATGTAGTCTTATTTTACATTTGATAATTCAAAAATCTTTTCTAGTTCTTTGTATGGTTCTTTTCTATATGTGTCTTCAATATGTTACTTTGTTTATGAGCTAAGAAAATCCATTCCATAATATTATCTTCCATTAGCATAATGAGCCCAGTAGGAGAATGAGTTGAGGGTAAAATGACGAGAATACAAACAAGTTTGGGATCAATTCTATCCACATATGCCTCTTTCAGTCTTTGTTCTACAAGAGTTAAGTCTTTTTCTGCTTCAGCTGTTAGATATCTTGGACTGTTTTAATTGGAATCTCCTTATAATTTTTGAAATAAATTACTTAACTCATATACTTAATCCAATCGTATCCCTCAACCAGTTAATGTCTCCCATTAATTTTGAAAATCATTAAATGTAGGCAATTGGTCTCTATGGGTCTGTATCTTTTGTGATCAAATTGTTTGTTGATTGATTTTATAACCCAGATACCTAAGTGAATAACTTCCTCTTTGTATTTTTTTCTGGAGCAATCTGTAACTCCCAGCATGGTAGAATTCTTTATTTTCTAAAACATCTATTTCAGAATTAGCCAACAGAATGTCATCCATATGATAAATGATAAAGTGAAAGAATTGCTTAGGAATAATTTCTAAAAGTTGTTGCACAGAATACTGATATAAAGTTGGATGATTTAACAATTCCCTGTGAAAGTACTTTCCAGTGGTATCTCTTTAGTGGATGACTATTATACAAAGTAGTTACTGAGAAAGCAAACCTTTCCCAGTCTTTTTCATGCAAAGGTATTGAGAAAAATTCATCATTCAAGTCAATTATTACGATGACCATGATTTTGGTAACAAAAGTGGTAAAGGAACTGCAGGCTGCAAAGGACCCATTGGCTGAATTACCTTGTTAACTGCTTTTGAATCTGTTATCATTCTCCATTTACCTGATTTATTTTCTACAGCAAACACAGGGAATTCCATGGGCTGGTAGAGTCCTCTATATGTTGAGCCTTTAGCTGTTTTTGTACAAGTTCAAGTGCCTGCAATTTTTCTTTTGTTATGGGCCACTGCTCTTGCCACAAAGGTTGGTTTGATAATCACTTTAGGGGAAAGGCTGTTGGAATGTCAGTAGTGGCCCTATGATGGTTTGTATTTGTTTGGCCCAGGGTGTGGCACTGTCAGAAGGCTTGCAGTGTTGGAATAGGCTTGGTCTTTTTGGAGTAGGCTTGGCTCTGTGGGTGTGGGCTTTAGGAACCTCATCCTAGCTGTCTGAAAGCTAGACTTCCACTAGCAGCCTTCAGATGAAGATGTAGAACTCTCAGCTCCTCTTGTGCCATGCCTGCCTGGAGGCTGCCATGCTCCCACCTTGATGATAATGGACTGAACCTCTGAACTTGTAAGCCAGCCCCAATTAAATATTGTCCTTAGAAGAGTTGCCTTGGTCATGGTGTCTGCTCACAGCAATAAAACCCTAACTAAGACAAGCCCCCTCTACACATTTGGAAATCCAATCCCTATGATCTCCTGTGTTTTAACATGGGCACAGCTTGAAATTGTGCTCTGTCACCTGTATCAATACCTTCCTCAGAAACAATTACCACATCGTCCCCTATTTCTTCATTTATTGTCTCTGGAATTGCAGGAATATTAATTTGAGTACCTCGTTGTTGTAAAAGATCCCTTCCTCATACGTTTATGGGTATACCAGCCACATAAGGTCTCAACTTCTCTGTTGGTCCTTCTGGTCCCACACAGGCAATCCATTAGACACTTTGTCTTATTCCTGATAATTTGCCAACTCCTATAAATGGTGTGTAAACCTTCTGATATGGCCAATCTAGATTCCGAGACTTTTGGGAAAGTATACTAAAGTCAGCCCATGTATCTCCCCACCCTTCTATGTCCACACCATTCATTTGTACTGTTAATTTGGGTCTGTGAACACTGAACATTGTTTGCCAGAACATGTTTCCCAGTGCTACCAAAAGCACTATTCAACAGGAGTGACATTGCCCTTGATGTAAGGAAATAATTGAGCAATTCTATCTCCTGCTTCAATTTGAAAATCCTTTTTCATATTTGCTATAATTTTTATTTCATTCTTGCTATCCCTATCTAGTTCAACTGGAAAGACAATAAATCCTTGCTAAATTAATCCACTCCTCCCAAGATTATTCCCACTGTCCCTGAAGGAATGGGACCATACATACCAGTGGTTAACTTATAACATTCAACTTTTGGGAATAATGTAAGAGAGGTATCTGTGGTCAGAGCAAAAGCTGCACTTCCTTCTCTATTATGTATAAGAAATAAGTCATTTTCTTGCCTGCTTGACACCTCCTGGCTGACCAAAGGAAAACAGCTTGTACTGTTTACTGATAGGCCAGACAGTTCCTTTCCTGATGGCGAGAGGTTACCTCTTATGTCTCAGACCAGCAATCCTTTGACAGTTGTTTGCCCTTTCCACTGTAGCTGCAATAGCCTGGAAGCCTTTGTGCCTCACAGTAACCAGAACCTGCTTGTGCTCCTCTATGATTACCAAATTCTCTAGAATCAATGTACTGTGATTTTGAACTCTGGATCTTTTTAGTCTTACTGTTCCTTTGGAAATGACAAAAGTGACCACAATTACATTGAGCATTTTGATTTCTGATATTTCTAGCCACAACTTGCCCTATGGTTTTGCATTATACTTCTAAGAACCAATACCAATTTTCTCCCTTATTCATTCATCTATAGGGGCTCCACATGCTTTCAATGGCCTGATAGCTCTCTTATATTCAGTTTTTACATTCTCAAAGGCCAATATTTCTCTATCTATGACTGTCTGGCTTCAGAGTCTGCTATGGCTCTATTCACAGCTGAACTCAACCTCTGTAAGAATTCTGTAAAGCTTCTCCAGAATCCTGTATTTCAGTAAAGGAGGGAGATCACCCTCACTACCCCTCCAACCCCCAGGTTCCCCACCCAAATCCAAAGCTCTTAAAGCAGCAACATGACATTGTTCAATTACATTATCATCAGATCTCATTTGCTCCTGTAAGTCAGCATAATGCCCTTCACCAAGCTTCTGTTCTTTAGAAACATTCCCCTTGTTAATTACATTGTGCTAGTTTTGTAGCTTCATGTCTTCACCAGGACAAGCATTGTAATTGTTGACCAACTTCTATAACAGCTGACACCAGTCCCTTTCAATCTTGTGGGATCACCCTATGCTGTATTGCCCAGTTATTTAGCAGTTCTTTGACAAAGGAAGAGTGTAAGGCATACAAAACATTACTCTTTAAAATGCTCTAAATCTAGCATGTCTATTGTTCACCAGGTCAGTTCATTATACGCAGGAATACTGTCATTAGCAGGCATATGCAGCACAAACACTGGGAAGGCTGTGTTGGCCCAAGCAAATCCTCGGTTGCACATTAACCCTTTGTGCTTGTGATGCCTCCTGCTCTTCCTGGCCCCTTGTCTTGCTGAGGCACTTTGGACACCTGGTACCGAAAGTATGTGGAGCAGGTCGGGGCAGCAATTTACCTTCCAGCCTATTTTCTTTTCCTTTTCATCATGTTGTCCATTCCAGTCTCATTCACCGAGCCTGAATTCCAGTGTTCTCATCATGGCTTTTCTTGCTGTCTAAGCATTTCAGAGTTACAGTCACAAACTCTCTAGGTGCATAGGCAACTCTGTAATCTTTTCTAACAGAAGAGAATTGAGTGAACCTTCTGAGTGATCAGCTTTTCCTCCAAAATTTTTTGAATAGTATATGTGAACACTACTAAGGAAAACCAGAAAACCCCCTACAGGAACACAGTAGGAGACTACCCAGCAGTAGTGCCTGCCATTTTGCCAATTTTTTTTTTTTTTTTTTTTTTTTTTTTTGGAGCTGGGACTGAACCCAGGGCCTCCCGCTTCCTAGGCAAGCGCCTACCACTGAGCCAAATCCCAACCCCTGCCAATTTCTTTAAGGAACATTCCTAACCCCTCAAAATCTAGTTTACGACATCCAGAAGCAGAATTATCTAATATGTTTAATCTATATTGGGTACCACCTGTAGGCATAAGTTATTTGCAACTTTTTAATAAGGGTTCAATCTCTCCTCTAGCCCACTACCCAAACAGAGGTAGAGGAGAGAAAAGATTATTAGGATATGGGGAAACGGACCTGTTCAGCAATAGTTCTTTGAGGGTGAGCTCCATCTTTTTGGGCAGCAACTCAGTCCTGTAGCAAACACCAAACAAAATTTAGCAGCTTCAGATATGTCCTCTAGGCCTGCAGACACCACACAGGAACCAGCAGCTACAGTCCAGTCTTTTTGGCAAACAGACACCAGGCGGCTATATTTCCATCCTGAAGAAACCTCCAGGCTCACCAACTGGCCTGAGGTGAGACCAGAAAAGCTGCAAGCTGCCACAGGAACTTCATGGGGGGCCCTTGGGCAAGTTTGTCTCAATGGCAGCATTATCACAAGTTGAACTCAACAATGCCAAAAGGGGAATCATTACATGTTTGTCTTTAGTGAATCATAATGAGGTGGAGCAAACCAAACCAAAGCTCAGTGCTTTTCTCCCACTGTCTGTGGGGTCATATTTATACTTCTTCAGCAAGAGTCCTTTCACTTGTGTCTACTTTATCCAAACATCCTTTTACCTGTGTCTGCTTCAGGAAAGCAGTGTTTCATATTTTTGCTTAAGTATCTGTGTGCCCCAGCAAAATATCATTTGGCATAACTTAACTTTCCAAAAAAAAGTTTCTGCTTCAAACACCTCCACCCAAATGCTTCTAAACTCATTTCTGTAGCTGCCATTATCCCTTTAGGAGAAGGGTAGGGCTTTTGTGACTCTAGTTCTTATCACCACATCCCCTCTGAAGTCATATCCATGGCCATGTTGCTTTCCAAGTGAATCATGATTTGAGGGTAGTTGGTTGGCTGAAAACGTCTGGAGCTTAGGAAAGGACTGAGAGGGATGAAGGATCTGGAAAGCAGCAATAAGTGGCTGCCAGTGGGAGCACATCAGGCACAGACCCCTGGATTTGAATCATGTATACACCGTTTATTTCTTATGTAACTCAACTCTGTTTCCATGACCACCAGGCTGGTGTGCATGATTCTGATTACATTGATCTTAGTTACTTAATCTCTCTAAGTCTCAGTTACCACATTTCCTTTTCTCCTTTTCCTTGTAAAAGGACAGTGATGGACATCAAAATCAGGGTCTCACACCTAATAATCGAGTCTTCTACCACATGCTTACATCACAGCAATAAAAATCTACCTTGTCTGAATCTGTGAATGTTACCTGGTTGGTCAATTACCTGGATAGCTTGTGTGAGGTTCAGGGTTCACTCACTAGCACAAAGAGTTACATCATTTGTAACAATGAGGTTGGTTATGATATTCAAGGATAATATTCAGTTTTGGCATCTGTATTTAGACCAGAATATCATTAGCTTTTCAAAAGCATGAGGAGTTAAACATGAGTTAGTTACTCCCAGAGGAAATAGAGAAGACTGGGACTGGGGTTACTCCACAATTGGTAGAGTGCTTACCCAATCTGAACCAGGCCCTGTGTTCATTCCCTAGCAATGGATAAGCCCAGAGTGGTGACAATAACTGGAATCCCAGAAAGTGGATGTTCGAAACAGGAGGCTCAGAAGATGAGGTCATCCTTGAGTATATGTCAAGTTTGAGGCCAGCCCATAGTATGTAAGGCCGTGTAAAAGAAAACACAGAAAGAAAGGTCCCTGTGTCTGCTTGGACAGGTATGAAACATGTCCCTCATCATTCTTCAGTGTGATGGAGAGTGTTGCATTCTACCTGCTTCCCTGAATGAAGTCTTGGTAAAGAATTCCATTCACACTATTCCTCTCAGGTAAATGGCTGCCATAAAGGATCACACTTCACCACGTAGCTGGAATTGAGGCTGCTGTGAATAAAAATTCCTGGAAAGAAGCTCTGTCAACAAAAGCTGACTGAAGCTCCAAGGACTGTGGAGAAATTGGAATATTGCAGGGTCAGTTCCTAATGAAAACTTTTCTAGCGCTATCTTTGGTCCCCAAAGAGACATTCTTGTCCACCTCTTTCCAATTTAGCATCCATATAAACAGTCAAAACCTTTTGGAATGTATTCACAACAGCATCTTCTCTCCATAACAAGGGGGCTAAGTAAGAATGCTATCACATAGTAACTGAGGTCAGGGGCTGGTGTTCCTCTACTTTTAAGATTCTTCTCTGATATTTCCGTCAATGTATTTAAACATGTGTTCATGCTCAAGTTCATTTGTCTTGGTATTATAGAATACTCAAGAGACTGGAGGACCCAGAAAGTTTAGATGTCTGGTGAGGTGGGCACATTGTTGTGGAGGCAGGGTGTGGGGGAGGAGGTATGGGATGTAAAACACTCAGGGGGTGGACCCGGAATTGAATAAAACCTGGAGTGTAAAAATAAATAAATAAAACAAAATAGTAAAGAAATAAAGGAAGAATACTTCATCAAACTGATTGCACATTGGAACATGGAACTTGGAGCAACCTAAATCCATGTGTTCAGAACCATGATCGCATCTGTTTGGCTTCAGAACAAACAATCTTACTCCCTTTGAGGTGAGAGCTGTGTTTTGAGCTGACCCTACATATGCACCCACTCCCTTGTCATGATCTGCAAACTCCTGGATGACAGGCCCTCCTACTCATATTCTTTTCTCTTATGGTCAATCCACTCAGGTGGCAAGTTTTAACCCTAAACTCTCTGGGCACTGAGATAAATGTTCTCTGCTCAGCAAGTTGAGAGTTCCCCTGATTCCATGCCAACCCCATATGCCACTATAGCTGACTTCTCCCATAAAGTCCTAAAAGGCAAACAGGAAATTCTCCCAGACATGGGATCTCCACATCTGGCATGCTTAGGGCAACTCTCTTACTTCTTGGCTTCTCATTTTCTAGTGAGTTCCTGCTCTCTCACAAAGACAACCAGGAAACCCAAAGAGCAGAGGCTCCTCTATACTTGCCCTCTGTGTACCCCAACTGACCAGCATTCTCCAGAGACCTCTCCTAGACTCTCTGGAGCCACCCCATGTGAGGTCCCCTACTCTGTCAGTAAACTTTCCTCAGGACTCCCAGGAAGCATCCCAGGATGTTGGTGTCTCTGGGGTCTGCAGCTGTGCCCAGTCAGGAGGTTGAATCCATAGGGATCATTGCTCTCAGGGCTGGAGCTGGACAGTATGTGCCAAGACCCCTATTCAACCACTCCTGTGGAGAAATTTGCTGCAGTCTCCCCTGAGATTCAGGCTGCAACACAGGCAGCTCCCTTTCACCTGAAGCCTGCCTTCCCAAGCAGGTACTAGCCTGGCCATCCAACTGACTGCTGTGATGCAGCCTCTCTAGCCTCTGGAGGACTGCTCCTCTTGATGATCTTAACCCTTCCTGTCTGGGAGACAAGCTGCATTTCCAGGATTGAGCAAAAAAAAAAAGTGGTCCTCTGCTATGAAAACATCTATGAAACAACCAGAGACACAGAAGGAAAAGGAGAGATTAAGAATGAGGTCTTGAGAATCCTGAGAAGATGGAAGGAGGCATCATTTGGAGTAGCAGAGGAAAGAATGGAAGGCAGGGGCAAGAACAGAGAAGCTCCTTAGCTGGGATGGGCCAAAGAAAAGAGATGGGAAACACAGAGAGAAGATCCAAGCACAGTCTTGGTGTGCATTTGGGTCTGGACAAGGGTCCTGCCTTGGCCAGCCTGGATGGTGATATCTGAGAGGAGTTCTTTTTTTTTTTTTTAAATAGAAATTATTTATTATTCCTCATTTTTGATTCATGAAACAAATCTACAGTACATACTTTTATAGAGTATTACATATTTACATAACTTTTAAGGATATTTAAATTTTCATATTATAATATATTATATGTAGATATATTTTTTGCTTTTTATGTACTTTGAATGAACTATTATAATTTTTATCTAAATAAAACATCACATTTTTACATTTATTCTAAATCATCTTTCTAATGTGAGTAACACTATAAAAATGACACATCTAAACTTTTTTTTTTTTTTTTTTGGAGCTGGGGGGACCTGAACCCAGGGCCTTGTAATTTGCTAGCAAGCGGCTCTACCACTGAGCTAAATCCTCAACCCCTAAACTTTTAACAAATAAAAAAGGACAGTTTTCATAAAATACTGAGAGGAATTCTTGGTTTTGCCAGAAGGTCTAAGACTTCAGTGTCAGACTCATGGTTGGACAATCTGTGTGACCCATTTCACTTAGCCCGGGATTGAAATTTCCATGAAAGGGGGACTAAAATTTCACATAGTTACTGTTACATACCTGGGGGTGTTGCTGGGCTCAAAACTGTTCATGCTCTCAGAGGACTTGCATCCTTGGGATTGCCACCGCCCACCCCACCTGGCACCCTACAGTATGAGTCAGAGTCACTGAAGAGTTACTGTTTTCAATGGAGACAACATTTGCCCAATAGAAACCTCAGAGAAACTCTTGTGATTCCTGGCAAAATGAGTATCAGGGTGTGACTTAGAAAGACCCAACTACATACTCATGCACATGCACACACACAGAGACCTGTGATTTCTCCTTTAGCACACAAGGGTTTTGAATATTTTCCTCACATGCAAGCTGCAGCAGAAGATACTAGGGAGGGAAGGCTTACTTGGCTGTCCTGTGTGTTGGAGGACAACTGGGCAGCAGAGCTCTGTGGAAAGGGAAATTGTTATGAATGATTACAGGTTTCCATTCACGTTACAATATGGTTTCTCTAGATTGGCTCACACTGTTGGTGGGGTGTTGCTGTACATGTTGGACTCTGTGGGGACTGTGTTGTTAGTTTTTTTCCGAAAGAGCAAGAGAGATTCCTTGTGTGGCTCAGCCTCTTGGGGTACAAGCAATGGAGAAGAAGGGTTCCTGTATTTTAATTCTTGAAAAAAAATACAAGAGCACAAATCCACTTTTATCTATTTACTCTCCAGTAGTTTAAATCCAGGATGGGTTCAGCATCACACACATTCCATGTCCAATGCCCTTTGCAGGAACATTGCTTTGGAATTTGGCATGCACCATACCGCTGTTTCCCTGGGCCCAAATACCTTTCCCCGAATTGCTCTGGTTTTGTTATATTTGCCTCCAGGAGTTGCTGTATTGTTTTTTGCATTGTACACATAGCACATCATTTACCTAGGTAGAACTCAGTTTCATCTCCAGCGTTAACTCCTTCAAGTTTAGGAAGAGCTGTTGAAAGAACAAATGAAAGAACCCCAAATTGGGGAGACTCTCGCTCCAGTCTCGGGATGGCGGCGTGCCCCAGGAAACTCGAGAAGCCGATCTTGATGTAATAACAAGAGGCAGCTTTATTAACGAGATCTCGGGCGACACTGAGGTCTTGGGCCGACACGCATCTCACGCAGGAGATAGAGGAGTCGACCACGAGCCTCTAAAGGCAGGTGTTTATATAGGGAAAGCCAGAGGATTTCGAGCGGTTACACATGATTGGCTGATTCAAATGGTGCACAGTTACTTTTGGCACAGAGTTACATCAGCAAAGCATACGTGCAACCTAGCATCTCAGCAATGTGGGTAGGGTGACTCATCTCACTCAGCAGGGGGATGACCCATCCTCAGGGAGTGAAGGAAGGGGAGGGGGTAGCTCCAGCCTGTGAGCCCTATCTCAAATTCTCTCAGGCATGTTCGGACTTTGTTTGTGACTAACTCTTTGAAATTTAACTCTTCACTGTCTGCTCTCTTTGGTTCTGGAGACCTTACTTTTGGCCAGCAAAAATGGCCCCATACCATGGCCTTCCAGACAAGTCCTGTTCCCAGCAGTCCTTCATAGGTGCCAAGATGGTGGAAAGAGCAGGTTCTTGTATTTTTAGAGAACAATCTCAACAGCTCCCTGGAAATGAGGTAATGCCTTGTCACTTGGACCACCTTGGCATCTAAGGAAAAGTTTTGGCAATACTTCTTGTAAGGAAACCCCAGTTTTATTCCAGTGAGTTAGTTTGAAAATTGCGCAGGGTGAGAAGGAGAAACCTAAGTTAACACAATGGGAGGAGGCCATTTTTCACCCAGCATGAGGATGAGAAGTAAATCCAAGGGAAGTAAAGTCTGGAATGGGCAGTGCATTTCGAGGGTTACCTGCCTTCTCAAGTTGTTAGTCTTCGTAAAACAGAATCTGATGGTGAGAAATGGTCATATCTCTGCTAAGCATAAAATGGTGGATACAAATTAGAGCCGATAGGTGGCAGTAGTGAGAGGGCCAATTGTTGTGGCTGAGACAGTGCAGAGAGCCTGAAAAGAAGTGGTCACTTGCAAAATATTTTGTCCTGGGGTTCTTTCAATGGGGAGTTTCTGAAAGCTTAAATTAAAGGGAGCCCTATTTCTTGCTGTGGTACTAGAAAGGGGGCCCTTGTCTTTTGAAAGAGGAGCTACAGCAAGTTTAAACTTTCTCTTCTGGTATAATATAGCTGGAGACTATATTCACCAAATTACTTGCCAAGAAGGACGGTATTGCCTGGGGATCTTTGCAAAGCAATTAAGGAGTAACTGCAGAAAAAAAAAAGATATTTGGTTCATGCAGCCAAAAAAATAAAAATAAAACTATTTTTACAAAAAAAAAAAAAAGAAGTGGTCACCAACAAAAACTGGCAGCTTGACATTCAGTGAGTGGCTGAGCCTCTGTGATCTCCAGCTACCTCATCTGCAGGGAAGATATCCACACTTTTTGAGCACCCCTAAAGGGAGCCTACCAAATCCAAATGTTCCAGATCCTGAAACTTTCTCAGAACTAGTGTGAAACAACAGACGATTCCACAGCTGACCTCTTCCTGCAGTTTCTTAAAATGCAGACAGGGGTGAGGATGTATTTCCCCGACGGAGGGTGTCCTTTATCTGAATGGGGCACTGTGTTCAATTTGAGCATGCACACAGAGAAACAGGAAAACACACACAGAAGAAAACAGAAACACACACACACACACACACACACACACACACTCACACAGGAGGGATGGAGGGAGGGAGGGAAGGAGGGGGAGAGAAAGAGAGAGACAGAGACAGAGACAGAGAGATTAAAATGCATTGGTTGTATCAGTATAAATTTTATAAATCTATCTTTGGTCATTTGTCTAATGTGCATAAACATTATATAATATGCAAAAACATAAATAAATTTTGACTTTAAAATCTCCATCTGCCTATCTACATCTATATGTCTATATATGTACATCTATAAATAGCTACCTATGTATGCGTATATATCATCTACTAAAAAAAATAAAACCTCACAATGTTAGATACAATCTACACAACATGGACCACAATGTCCTACCACACCCAGGCTTAAGCCCTTCTTGATTCACTGAAGTAGAACTCCTTTCTCCACATGTCCCATTCTCTCTTGTTCACCATGACTTGATGTATCATTTTTCAAAGGTACCTGCCCCAGCTGACGAGTCCTCTAAGCAATATTTATCTTGCATGATGTATGTAGGAATTCATGAAGTCACACCTTGTCTTTTGTGTTCACCAGAGGCTGCCTGTTTTCATCCCCAGGTCAGAGTCTAGAAGTGTGTGATACTGGTGCAGTAGCCACATTGCCCTCTTGGTTTTGTAGATGGTATTACTTTTTAAAAGATGTATTTATTCATTTTATGCACATGAGTATGCTGTTGATGTCTTCAGACACACCAGAAGAGGGCATTGAATTCTATTACAGATGGTTGTGAACTACCATGTGGTTGCTGGGAATTGAACTTAGGAACTCTGGAAGAGCCCCTGTACGTGGTATTATGCCAGTTGTTTTTCAGTTGGACCTCATCCGTTCTGAGTGGCCATGACAGATCCTATTCTTGAGTTTCTGTTCATTCAGAGGAATGACAAGTATCACGTCTTCTTGCAGACTCAGTTCCCAAGGGTCTAGCAATAGTGCAGACTGAAATTTCCCCTCCCCCCATTACTGTATGTTCACAGAACTTTGCTTCATTGGGTCACTTCTTAGGATTTGGGTTTCTGCTGAGAGGTTTTGGTACTGCTTCCAGGAATTTGCCACTGGGCTCAGATAAGGAAGAAGGCTCAGATAAGAATGTTAGAAACAGTGACCACAGAGTGTTGGTTACTACTTTGCTTAATTACTACTTTATGTGATCTCCTTACTACTTTACTTAATTATTACATTGTGTGTTCCTTTGGCTTCCTACTTTGCTTGATTACTATCTTGTATGAGCTCCTTGTTTACTACTTCACTTCATTACTTTGTCTTTGATCTAAGAACTGACCATGCTTTTTGGATGTACCTAGAATGGTATAAAAGCAGACTGGGGAAATTAAAGCTGTTTTAGGCTCAGCACTGGCTGGAGTCATGTTATATTTTGTCTAACTGTTTATTTTTTGAATCCTCATTCCCTCTCTTGAGACCCAGTTGACTGGCTGAGCTGGCTTGCTCAGGTTTCATTGACTGACATTGATGGAACCACATTGTCCTTGAAAAATACATGTTTGGAGAAGGCACCCTGGAAACTCTGATGCTGTTGTTCTGTAGGTGAGATTTGTAAGTCTCCCACAGGCCATAGGTGTCAGGATCGATGATGCAGACAGTCTGATGATGTGTTTCTGTAGATGAGAAGGACTTGTAAATCTCACACAGACCATGGGTGTCAGGGTCTATGATGCAAACCCAGAAATTAGTCCCTGGGGAGCAGGGGGGCTTGGCACTGGGACAAAATGACTCTGTCTTCATTCTTGTTGCTTTGTCTCTTTTTCTAGCCATTCCCGGGGGCCTTCCTTTTCAATTCCTCATGTAGTTCCATATCTCATGTCTGCTTCTCCCCTTTTTTCTCAAGACATAGTTTTTCTGTGTAGTACTGGCTGTTCCAGGACTTGCTCTATAGACCAGGCTGGCCTCCAACTTGGAGACCCGCTTGCCTCTGTCTCCCAAATCCTAGTACTATAAAGGCATGTGCCACCACCATCCATCAAGTGTGTGTCTTTTATGGCTATATGCAAAATCTCCCAAAGGTAATATTTATGCTGTTGTCCTACTACATGATTTCTTCCATATATATATTTGGGGCATGCTGGTAGTTTATCTAGCTGATGTTTTTATCTGGGGACACTGCTTAGAAGAGTTATTTCTTTAATTCTAGTCATGGTACCACAAGGATCGTCCTGTAAGCACCATAAATGGAGAAGCACTGTGAACCAGGGCCTGGACAATCTTACCTATCTGTTATTGCTATTGCACGGCTGGAATTTGGGTTCCTTTCCTGCTGCCCTAGTATTGCTAGGGCAGCCACACTTCAACTCACATTGCCTTTTACAGATGGAAGGGTTTGCCATTCTGGCAACATGTCCCAATATTATTTAACCAAATGACTAAATTAGAATTCTCTTCCTCTCAGCTGACATAAGGTGTTCATTTCCTGAGCCTCTACCAGAAAAGGTGGGAAAGGCAACAGTATACCATTTTAAATTTCCTAAAACAAATAAAGGCATTGTGTGTGGTATTCATCACCTCCACATACATGTTAACCCCTATTTGGCTTTTATTTCTCCTCATCCACACCAGGTCTGACCCAAGGAGAGCAGGCACCTGGCCCTGTTTGTTCAGAATGCACGGATAGGCAAGGTTGGTTTGGCTGCACATCAGGGACTGAGAATGTAGCATGGCCTATATAAAGGATGGGAAAGATTGGCCACATCAGTTCCATGATCTGGGTACCCAGGCTCACCACAAGGCCTTCTTCATTTGAACTCTCTGCCTCAAGATTATTTCCTGATTTAGACTTCTGAGGAGGCAGAGAATCTGGAGAGGTATTGCTCGACCACTAAGGCACAGGCCATCTGGACTGAGGAAGACCCAGGCTGGAATTCCATCTGTTTTGGTGGTGTGATCTCTGGGACATTATCCAGGCTCTCAGTATTTCGGTCTACTACATTGCAGTGTGGGAAAATATGGCTTCTTGTCTTAGGGTTTCATTGCTGTGAAGACACACCATGACCAAGACAACTCTTGTAAAGACAGCATTTATTTTGGCTGACTTACAATGTCAAGTTCAGTCAATATCATCATGGAAGCCTGACAGGTCTGAGCTGGATATGGTGCTGGAGGAGCTGAAACTACCATCTTAATCCACAGGCAGCAAGGCAGCAAGGCAGCAAGGCGAAGGCAGGCAAGGCAGCAAGGCAGCAAGGCAGCAAAGGCAGCAAGGCAGCAAGGCAACAAGGCAGCAAGGCAGCAAGGCAGCAAGGCAGCAAGGCAGCAAGGGGCAGCAAGGGCAAACTGGCAAGGCAGCAAGGCAGCAGCAAGGCAGCAAGGCAGCAAGGCAGCAAGGCAGCAAGGAGGTGATTGTCTTCTACACCGAGCAGTTCCTGGGCACTGAAGACCTCAAAGATTACTGCCACAGTGACGCACTTCCTCCAACTAGGCCACACCTCCTAATAGTGCTACACATTCAAACTCAAGAGTCTATAGGGTCTATACCTATTGAAACCACCCAAATTCTGTAAGGCTGAAACACTGATATATTTATAAAAGGGCCCTGAATTTGAATTCTTCATACTTCTTCAGTAAGGGTCTGTGAAGGGTGAATCAGAGAAACTCACTGGCCACTCATTTCAATCCCAGGCTAGTGAATGGCACTTATAGATAACTATCACTCAACAGCTGCTTAGGACTATGGAAGGGGAAATACAGGGCACTGTGGGAACCTTAAGAAGGACCCCAGTCCAGATGGTGTGAGAGAAACCAGAGATGGCCTTCTGGAATGTGTCCTACATTCACTGACACTTAAAGAATAGATAAGAGGTGATAATCTTACTTATAGTCATCCATACCAAATGTTTCATCAAAGACAGTCACCATTATCAATTCATTATCAGTCCACAGACAGCTGGGGAATGACCAGAGTCAACCCTAATGAATGGAAAAAGGATATCTGCTGCTTTGGGGATACCTGCTCTTGGGAGGAGATACATGAGGGATAGAAATTTGTACATTTGGCTCATACTATATGTCTGATGTCAGAAAAAGCTGGTGTAGTTCTTGATGGCATGAGTAAGTCAGACATTATACCTGAGCTGTTCCTAACACACACTTCACACTTCTTCCTAACAGGGTGGTGTAATGGAGAATTGCTGTTCCCAGTAGTCCTTAATGAGGAAGGTTTCTCCCTACCTGAAACTATGAACAGACTGTACTATATGGTGAGCATTAAGTATATTTGTGATTAACTTTTTGAGAGGGCCATACTTATGGGAGTTCAGGACACTATCTCTGACAATAGACAAACTTTCTTGTAGCCCAGATCTGCCCTGTGCTTTTATGTAATCCTGAGAGTATTACCACTTTTTCCAGAGAAATTAGTTTGTTATTAAGAAGCACAGAATTACTAGATATGCTGGTGCACCACTGTAATCCAAATACCCACAAGGATGAAGCAGGAGGGGGGACATGAGTTTGTGGATAGCCTGGGCTAAAGAGTAAGACCCTGTCTCAAACAAAAATTTAAGAAAAGAAGAGGAAAAAAATCACCATAGTCATGTCACACGGTTTCTTCAGCAGGTAGATAATATAAGGAGGGGAGACAGTAGAAAGGAATGGGGTCCATTTCCTGTCATTACTCGCAGTAATGATGCTGTGTGGTGTTTCAGAGATGGACTTACCATGACACTTCATGCCTTCACCAAAGAAAGTTACATAGCCTTCTCTGGGTGCGCTCAAGAGCTGTACTTTCTCCACTTCCTTTCTCGGTGTTTTTAAGGATGATCCTTTCATCAGAATCCTGGTCTTCCCGTGGGCTCCTCATGTAATAACATACACAGACATCTCACACAGTGTGCTGAGTCTGGTTAGTTACTTCTGGAATCTACCTTGTACTATTCCATGGGCAGCAGTGGCTGGCGTGCTGATAGGGTTAATTCAGAAGAAACAAACCATTCACCATGGACCCATATTAAGCTCTTAACAGCATGAGCATGCACATTCCTTTCTATAAGACAGAGTACAAATGCATGTGGATATGGAGAAACCCTGCCAACTTCTCACAATTCTGGAGACCAGGAAGATCAACATCGGGAGCTGTGCTCTTGGGTCTTGTGAGGGACTTACTGGCAAGCCCTCAAATGTCAGAAAGCAAGAAGGACAGCAAGTGGAAATGAATTGTGTCCTTACCTGGACTCAGAGCCAAATGTACTAAAAAAAAAACTATTTTGTTTTGCTTTGTTTCTCTTTGTGTGTGTGGTACTAGTACATAGCCAGAGGTCGGCACTCAAGTCTTTCTTCATAGCAATGCTTGTTATTTACTGAGTCGTGTTCTCTCTGAATTCAGGGCTATCGAGGCCTGCCCTGAGGGATGCTCTGTCTCTGTCTCCAGAGTGCAGGTATTACATCGGGACCATCACACCCATCTGGTTTTTATGAGGATGATGGACCTTGACTGTGGTCATCATACCTGCATAGCAAACACTTTATCCATCCACTCCCTACCTTAGGATCATGTCCATTCTTTTTATGATTCTATACATCTATTCACTGGGCCAGGGCTCTCATCACCTAAGTGTATGCTTAGATATTTTTAAAAACACATTTTTATTTAGGGGTCTCAAACAATTCAATCTCCCTTCTAACCCACAGACCAGAAAAAGTGGGGGAGAAGACTAATAGGAAAAGGGTGTTATGGACCTGTTTAGAAGTGCTTCCTTGGGGTGATTCCACTCTTTGTTGTCAGGATACTACCAGTCCAGTTCAACAGCAAACACCAAATTGGAGTCAGTAGAGGCAGTATGATCAGCAGCAACAGCAAGTGTCCTCCCAACTGGCAGGAGTCCCTGGAAGAATGGAGAATCAGCAGGAAGAATACAAGAAGTTCTCAGGCATGTTTCTCTCTACTAAGTGAAGACCAGTGGAAGCTTTGAAGTGCATAGAAATAAAAAAGAATGTGCTCTCATGTTTGTGGGGTTCATTTATTCTTTCTAAATATCAAGCAATCCTCTCCAAGTGTCTGTTTTAAGCAAAGACATCCACAAGCCTGCTCCCAAGACAACTTCCAGAGGAACATCATGTGGCACAACAGACTTGTTCAACGAGAAATTTCCACTTCAACTAAGTACCCCCTTCCATTAAGCCGCATATTCCCATGCTGGTCTATTCTAGGTTTTCAATGTCAGTGCTTTTGAAGTTTTTGTTTCATTTTGTTTTGTTTTGAAACATGCTCTTTCTCTATTAAGTGGGTCTGCAGTTATGGGACTCCATATAGGCCAAGGGCTGTTTCTTGAATTCTTTAGAGATCTGCTTTTGCCCTATGGCACAAATGGACTTTTTGAGGATCAAAGGCACAATACCACCAAATGAGGCTGCAAAATCTGTTTTTTAGTGGAATAAACATGAATCCAAACCATAGCACTTTTCACTTTGGGTTTTTATATTATTTAAAGTTGCTGCCATGTCTATAGTGACTATCATAATCAAAGTAGCATTTAATTATAGATGGCCTTTGCAGTTCAGAGGTTTGTGTCCATTATAACATGGAAGGACTCCACCTACCAGAGGGGAAAGACTGAGCTATACAACACCCCTAATTTTTCAAAGTCGTGGTGCCACTCCCTTATGACAAAGCACTCAAATATATGTGCCTATGGGGTTCATTGTTATTCAAATTACTTTATTCCACTCACCTCTGTGCTTGCAGCCATATTTTATTGAAAATGAATTTAGTCAGAATTCAAAAGTCCCCATAGTATCTATAACAGTCTGAGCATTATTTAATGGACCAAATCTTAAAATGACATCTGAGATTCATTGTAATCTCTTACCTGTAACCCTCTGCAAAATCAAAATAAAAAAGCACATCACATCCTTCCAACATGCAATGCCACAGAGTGTATATTACTTATCTCAAAAAGGGGGAAGGAAGCCTTGTGAGGAGATGATGGACCAAGCAAGCCTGAAAACCAGAGGGTAAACCCAAATTCTGCATCTCCGTAATGTCTGAGGTCAAAGTGCACTTCCAGATCTCCATCTCAAGTTTGTTGACCTCTGACACACTTCTCTGTCTTGGGCTCATTCCACCCTATTAGCAGGAATCAAGATTCTGTATCCCCAACATCTTGGTTCTCAACACAATCCAGGCTTCCCCTTTACAGCTTCACGCAGGGGCCTCTCTGGGTGACATTGCAGAGACACTCCTGAAATACACCAGGCATCAGAAGCTTTCCTAACCCCTAGAGGGAGAGTTTAACTTTTTCTTGCATTAACTCTAAAGCCAGAATCACATGGCCAAAGCTGCCATGTTCTACTGCTTTCTGGGCCTGAACTTGGGCCCCTCATTCAAATACATTTTCATCAGATTTCTGTTTTTAATGGTTTCCTTCACAGCTTAAGAGTTTCTTTAATTTTTTTTTTTACAAGTTGGGAGATCAGCTTGGTGGGGTCTTTCCCTGAGGCCACCACTTGCTTTATTCTACTTAGCATCAGGCTTCTCTTAAATCCTTTTGATCTTGTTGAGAGCAGCATGAGCTCCATCTCATCCTATGCCTCTTTGTCCTCAAAACTGTACATTTGTGTTTTTCTCAGCTTTCTCCTGTCACATTAAAGATCTCCATGCAGCATCATAACTAACCACACAACAGAGTCAACATTTAGGCTGTCTTGAAATCTACTTTGCCAAAGCTATTAATCCAAAACTTCATTTTTAGCCTTTAGGCATTTTAGGTCAAGGGCAAAGGCAGTCATCCTTTTGCCAAAATATTACAAGAACAGTCTCTAGGCCACTTATCAATAAAATATTCTTCCCTCTGAAATCTCTTCATCTGGGCCTTCCAAATTTGCATTGCTCTCAGCACCCATGTCTTCTCCCTCTCTAATTACATGTTCCATTAAGTGAGGCTTTCAAGTGCTTTCCAAATCCAAAGTCCCAAGGACTCAAAGTTCATATTCTGTGAAGGAGAGGCATGGCCAGGCCTATCACAGGGCTATCCTGCTACCTGGTACCACTTCCTGTCTTTGTCCTTGTTCTATTGCTGTGGAGAGACAGTATGAACATGGCAACTCTTGTGAAGGAAAACATGTATTTGGGGCTTGCTTGCAGGTTCAGAGGTTTGTTTCATTGACACCATGGTGGGGAACACGGGGGCAGACATTGTGCTGGAGAAGTAGTAGAGAGTTCTTCATCCAGATCTGTAGGCAGCAGGAAGAAAGAGAGCCACTGGGCTTGGCTTGGGCTTTTACATCCTTAAAACCCACCTCCAGAGATGTGCTTCCTCAAAGAAGGCTACACCTATTCCAAGAAGGCCACAACTGCTAATCAGTCCCTGATGACTAATCACTCAAATATATGAGTCTAGGAATGCTCCAACATATAACAAAGATACATGCTCCACTATGTTCAGAGCAGCCTTATTTTATAATAGCCAGCAGCTGGAAAGAACCCAGATGCCTTTCAACAGAGGAATGGATACAGAAAATGTGGTACATCCTACACAATGAAATACTACTCGGGCTATCAAAGAAAATGACTTTTATGAAATCATGCACGCCAAATGGATGGAACTGAGAAAACATGTCCTGAGTGAGGTAACCCAATCACAGCCAAAACACACATGGTATGCAATCAGTGCATATAAGTGGATATTAGCCGTAAAAAGCTTTGATTACCCAGTACACAAGCCACAGAACCACATGAAGCTCAAGAAGGATGACCGAAGTGTGGATGCTTAACTCCTTCTTAAAAGGGGAAGAAAAATATTCATAGGAGGGGATATGGCGGCAAAGTTTGGAGCAGAGACTGAAGGAATGGCCACTCAGAGCCTGCCCCATATGTGGCCCATATATACAGCCCACAAAACTAGATAAGTTTGATGAAGCTAAGAAGTGCATGCTGACAGGAGCCTGATATAGCTGTCTCCTGAGAGGCTCAACCAGAGCATGACAAACACAGAGGTGAATGCTAGCAGCAAAACATTGAACTGAGAATGGGGTCTCTGTTCGAGGAGTTAGAGAAAGGATTGAAGGAGCTGAAGGGGTTTGCAACTCCATAAGAACAATACCAACCAAAAAGAGTTCCCAGAGACTAAACTACTACCGAAAGACTACACATGGACAGACCCATGGCTTCAGTTGCATATGTAGCAGAGGATGGTTGGAAGTGGGGCACCAAAAGGGAGGAGAAACTTTTGTCCTGCAAGGCTGGACCCTCAGTGTAAGGGGGTATGTCAGGGCGGATGGTAGGTGGGAAGGAGGAGGTTGGGGAAAGGCACAGCCACTTATAGAAGATGGGGATGGAGATAGAATAGGGGACTTATGGATGGGAAACTGGGAAGGGAATAATATTTGAAATGTAAATAAAAATGTCCAATAAAAGAAATGAAAAATGAAAAACAATCCACACTAAAGCCTGCTACATGCAGGCTATGGCAGTCTTGCCTGCCCCTGTGGTTTCCAAGTGGCATCTGCCTAGTTTCCTGAGGTTAGCCGGCCTCTGAACGGCTCCATACTCCCAACCCATCCGTCCCCTGAGGACAGTCTGCCTAGACTGGCTACTGAAGTTCTAAACCTCTAGCCCCATAAAATGAAAAGTCCAGAGGCTTGTAATTTACCAGGCAGTTTTAAAATAGTAAATCTTCTAAAACTGCCCGCACAAAGCATAAAAATCTCAATTGATATAGATACAGGCTGCAACACTTAGATTGCATAGATGTACCCTACATTACTTAATTGTCCATCTCTGAAATCCCTAATTACTTATGGCCTCTAGGACCACAGTGGTACTGTCTCATCATCCTCTCTTTCAGGTACCATCTTCTCTCTCCTGTGTCTATTTCCGTCTGTCCATTCATCTGTCTGTCTGTTTGTCTCTCTGCGTGTGTCTGTCTGTCTCTGTCCCATCTCTAAAACTTTCAGCTCTGCCTTCTTTTTCTACTGCCCAATCACAGACTCCAACCTTATGTGACTAAGATTTCACCCGACCTCACCTGTGTCCGGGCACCTCCTTGAGAGGGCAGAGAAAAGATGGACAGCAATATACAATAAATACTGAAGACAGTTTTGGCCTTTTTATACAGAAATTAGATTATTAACAGATTGCATTACCTGTCTTCTTGGGATATCTTATTTGTCCTTATTTCAAATCAAACTATTCCCCTCTTTTAATCTGCTTTGGATATTCCCCAACACTGTTCTCGCGTTTCTCATTTATCAGCTCCTGCCTATTTCACCGCTGGTATCAGTCTCGGACAGTTAGCCTACGTTGGATCATTCTTGAAGATTCTCCAAACAACCTTGGCATTTTCTTTAACACAACAACATGACCTACATGCTGTGTAGATATTCCTAAGGGACGTTTCTACATCATTTAGTATTTGACTGATTCCTAATATGCTACAGCTTTATTACCACGTTTAGAAACCGTTACCATTATAGAAAATGAAAACAGTCCTTTCTGCCTATATGTTTTCAGGTTCAACATTTCACAGGACAATGAATCCATCCTGTATATGTTACTCATACCAGATGTTATTCTGGGCTTCTGGGTTCCCTAGTAAAGGGAATGACCAAGTTTGCTGGTGTTTATAGCTATCAAAGATCTCCAATGGTAGCATGCTCAGGCTTCTTTCATGCAAAAATGCTTTTCCCCTAGATTCCAACATTTATATATCGTAATTTCCCGTCTCTCCTGTGCTATTTCAAATACTCCCTTTTCACAGATGTGACCCAATGAGCTCTTGCAGATGGTTGATATTCATATTTGATTCTCTGGCCCGTTCTCCTTTTTCACATGTTTGACACTTATTAGGGTTACACATGAGCTCTAGTGCTACCTGGGGAAAAAGCCGTTCATGTTGTTACATGTCTAGTAAATATGGTTGCTATTTTAGCTCTATCTAGTACAATAAATACTGCTAATGCACCCACACATGCCAGTGCTTACTTTGTGTGTGCCAGTGCTGATTGTCCCTTTAGGCATAGAACATATATCCTTGAGAACCTGCAGGGCCAAGCCATAGTTAAACACAAACATCCTATCATCAAAATGTTTCCTGAAAAACATATATGGGTAAATATTACCTCCCCCCTAAAGATTTACGATCTCTTACTTTATTTTGTATAAATTTAAGACTTGTGTAATCACAGAAAGTTCTGAAAGAACAATAGTGTGGACTGGGCCAATTCTTGCTAGTTGTTCCCAGAATCTGACAGACAGACGAAGCACGTAGTGCTTTGAGCCTGGCTTGCTAAGGCAAGTGGTCAGAGATGCTGTGTTTTCCACAGACAACAAAAGAAACTTGGTGCAGCACAGAGATCAAAACATCGCCATGAAAACAGCATAATTTTAATAATGAGGATACTTTGAAATGTTATTGAAATGGAGACACATCACCATCCCAAAAGAGAAAATTATTCGTCACACACAGCAAGCATTACCACCTACTTGGGGACAATTTTAAAAACTTACTTAATAGTCTGATGTCTGATCCAAGGAACACAAAAAACTGTCACCCCTACAACCAGGCTCCCCATGATGATGTTGGTTTCCATTCACGATTGCATGACAGATTTGTCAACCATATGTTTCCACTGTGGGTTCAGCTGTGATTTATTCTCCACTGTCGCTAAACTCTACTTTCATGTGTATTGAAGATATTGTTGGCCCTATTAGGTGGTACAAGTTTGGATTAGAGTTATTTAGATAAAATTACATGAGAGACCCTTAGGAAAATATCACTGATCAGACTAAAAGAAAGAATGTAATTTCTTATATTCTCAAAGTCCCTACCTTTATATTGGATACAGGAGTTATATTCATTAAAAAGGGGGGGAGGATCTGGATACTTTTTGTGCTGATGCAACTCAAGGAGTAGACTACTTATTTGGATCAAAATTTTGGGGGCAAGTTGGCTGTAGATACCTTGAAGAAAACTTCATTTTTTTTGCTCAAGAAGGACAAACTGTTCATCATCTACACTTAAGGAATCTGGTTAGATTGCCAGTAAACTATGATAACTGTGTTAATATTACAAATGAGGATGTCACATCACAGCGTGATCCAATTATGACAAACAATCCAATGTTTTTACCCATTGCCTTTCATGCAGGCTCATTGCTCATATATTGACTGTTCTAATACTAACCATGTGCCCATATGGTGGTTTGAATAGGATTAGTTCCATAAACCCATGTGTTTGAATGCTTGGCCTTTATGGAATAGCACCATAAGGAAGTGTGGCCTTGTTTGAGTAGGAAGTGTATCACTGGGGGTCAGACTTTGAGGTCTCATATGCTCAAGCTACACCCAGTGTGGCTCATATTCTCTCCATGCTGCCTGTGGATCAAGATGTAGAACTTTCAGCTCCTCCTGTAGCACTGTATCTGCCTCAATGCTGCCATGCTTCTTGTTTTGATAATGGACTAAACCTCTGAAACTGTAAACTAGCCCAAATTAAATGTTTGCCTTTATAAGAGTAGCTATGGTCATGGTCTCTTCACAGCAATAAAACCCTCACCAAGACAGCCCCTTAACTGTCCTGGGAAAGAAATATGTTTTTGCTCTTTCGGGCAAACCTTTGTCTTCTGGATGGGCCATTTTACGTAATCACACAGCTCTTAAGGCATTGCCAGCACATTTCTAGGGATACTGCTCTATGGACAGAGTTCTTCAACTCTTTCTCCTCCTTAGCTAACACAGTCTACATCTACTTGTGAGGACAATCTCTACTTGTTAGGCATAAGTCAAACTGCCTTCCTCTTTCTAAGACTGATAGCACTCCTTCAACTGAGGAAATCTCCCAACTGGCCTGTGTCTCCAGCAACACAATCAATGCCTCTGATACTATCTTAGGGGAATTATATACAGAAGAGCAATTTTGCAGAACATTCTGCCATAGTTTATATACTGCTAGAACATCATATAGGCTATCATCCGTTTCCTGGTATGCATGTTTCAATATGACAGATAACTCTCTCCTGGTCCAACAATAGTCTCCTCATACTGCTGGAGGAGATCTGTAAAACCACACCCTACTCCTCCTGGTGGGGCTGGCCTAATTGGTTCTCTTGGCTTTTTCCCCTTCTGGGATCACTGGCAAGGATTCTAACTTTGATTTTCCCTACATTTTTCATTGCCTTGTGAACCCCATATATTGTCTTAATCTTCTGAACTTCCTAATGCTCTAATGAGTTCACAGAAAGGGAGCTGGGGGTAGCATTCAGGTAATAGACTTTCGCATACTCCTCTGCCTCTTACACTCCTTGTCCATAGAACTTTGTTACTCCCTAGGGAGGATCTCGGCCTGTCCAAGGACTGACTGACAAGATGTTTCCTCTCCTCTTCTTAGCCATGTAGCTTAGAGTTTTCAAGGACATTATGCAAACATCCGTCTTTCTCCTGAACAACCTGCTGGTAGTGATGAGAAATACTTGATATGTTTTTCACTGTTTCTCTGTTCCAGCTTTGAACTCTGAGCTCTCCCAAATAAAAGCTTCACAGGAGCCAGTGAAGGCACTTTTGAGCAGCATGGCCTTGAACCCTCTGGTTTTGTTAAATCTTAAATTGGACTTCAGTTCTTCTTCATCTAATCAGGGTATTGAAACTGCCTGCATTTAACTGATTTGGTGTTCTTTGGGAATATTTTGCTTTTGTTTTTCCTGCCCTCAAAAAATATTTGGTGAACTCTTCCTTTTTTCCTTAGTTTATTGTAACATTATTCTCTACTGCTATTCATTCTTGTTTTCTTTCTTAACCTTGAAAGTTCTCCATTTTCCTCCTCCCCTGCCTACTCCTTTAAGGTATTTCAGCATTTCCACTTTTAGGGTAGATACTTTTTAAACTCCTGAGCATATTATTTTTCCATTTTTTGTTGTGGATATGTGTGTTGATTTTAAGTTTGTTTCTGTATCTTGTATGTTTTGATGTTGTTAGACGTTTGTTTTCTAGATGTAAAGACCCACAGCCAAACAGTAGGCGGAGCTTGGGGAATCCTGTAGAAGAGGGGGAGGAAGGGTTGTAGGAGCCAGAGGGGTCAAGGACAGCACAAGAAAACCCACAGCATCAAGCCTAGAGTACTAGGCTCATAGGGGCTCACAGAGACTGAACCTGCATGGAACTGACCTAAGCCTTCTGCATGTATGTTATAGTTGTGTAGCTATGGTTGTGTAACTGCCACCTTGAACTTCATGCAATGATAGACTGTAACCTGGAATTGTAATCCAGATAAATCAATTCTACCTTAAATTGCTTCTCTTAGGGTACCTTAGCACAGCATCTGGGAACAAAAAGCGAGACCAACATTGTAATAAATGGGAGAAAGCGGAAAGAATTTCCTCTAAAATCAGAATGGAGATCAGGATGAGAATTCTTTACTCTTGCAAGTCCTAATCAATATTGTGTTCAAAGTCTTAATCAGAGTGACATGGCAAAATGAATAAAAGAGGTACAGGTGGCATCAACATAAAGAATCTAACAGAAAATTCTTAGATGTGGCAAATGCTTTTATCAATGTAGCAAAGTATGAAATCAACATTCAAGACTTTTTATATGCCATAGTCAACTAGCCCAGAAATTAGGAAAAGTATCCCATTTATAATAGCCTCAAGAAGAATAAAGAGGCCAGGAATAAACTTAAGAAGTGAAATACTTCTGCCATGAACACCTAATGACATGGAGAACAGAAAGGGAAAGACACAAAATGATGGAAAGACCTCCCATGTTTATGACTCAGCAGAATCAATACTGTAAAAATATCTGTAGGACTAAAAGTGACCTACGTATTAACTTAATTTTCACCCAAATTCCAGTGACATTTCCTCGCAGTGAGGTTAAAAGCAATCCTAAAATTCATATGGGAACATCAATGACCTGGATTAGCAAAAGCATCCTGAGAAGAATGAGCAGTGGTTACATTTGACCACAATACCTGATCTCAAACTGTATTACAGATCCATGGTGGCAATACTGGATGGTAGCAATGCAAAGACACACATGTAGACTGAGAATATAAGGGACCCAGAAACAAACCCATATAGATACATCACCCAATTTTCACCAAAAAAAGTAGGGTTCTGAGAAAACAAGATAGTCACCTATAGAACAATGAAACTTATGTCTCACACTGTGAAAATATAAATTCAAAAAGGATTTTCACATAGGTCAGAAAAACATGAAACCGCTAGAGAAAACTATAAACTCTTCAAGATACAGACTGAAGGCAGGATTTTCTGAAGGATACTCAAGTGGCACAAGAAATGGCACCAAGGATTGACAATTGCTGTTATGTGAATATGAGATGCTCCTGCACAGCAATGGAATACTCACCATAGTGAGCAAACTGTTAACAGGAGAGGAAAATACTCCTTTTCCAACTATACATCAAGTAGGGGATTGATATATTGAGCATATGAAGAAGTGCAGGAATCAAACACCAAAATTTTCCTTAGATCAGCCATTCAATAATAGGGCAGATAACCAAAATAAGAGAGAAATGGTCACACACCTTATGTTTGAAAAAGTGCCCACCACCACCACCACCACCACCACCACCATCATCATCATCATCAATGTCCTCAGGGAAATACAAATTAAAACTGATTTGAGAGTCTATCTCAACTTAGTCAGAATAGCTGCCATCAAGAAAAGCGTGTGTGTGTGTGTGTGTGTGTGTGTGTGTGTGTGTGTGTGTGTGTGTGTGTGTGTGTGTTGGGTCATCCTCTTGGAGAAGGGGGGAAGGAAAGGAGGTATGGGATGGGGAGCAGTCAGGGGCGGTGGTAAACCAGGAGGGTGATGAAGACTGAACTGTAAAAAAGGATTAAACGGTGGTCACACAGTTCCCTGTACCCAAGTTCCGTGGGGGAGAGAGCTGGACCCTTAGAAATGCAGACATTCCTGAGTACCCAGAAGAGACAACTATTCCCTGCCCACATTTCTGACCCAAGAGGAAATTGTCTAGTGCCATCTGTGCCCACTTGGCACAGGGACCGAGAAGCAGTCAGGGGCACACACCAAGAGTTGAAAGCCAGTCGCCAGGAGCGCCTACACACCTGTGAGCAGAGGTAAGACCAACTTTTCTGCTCCAAGCAACCTGCCTGGTGGCCCCAGGACACAAAAAGGCAGAAGTCCTCTGGGACAGGACATTTCCAGTTTCAGTCTGTGCCTGGAACTGAACTGAACTGATCCCACAGCTCCCTGAGGCCAAATCCCGTGGAGAGAGAGCTGAACTCCCAGAAGTGCAGACAACCCTGAGACCTCAAGACAGACCTCCACTTCTGCCCACTTCTGCCCACTTCTGCCCATTGCTGCCCACATTTCCAGCCCAAGAGGAAACTGCATAGTGCCTCTGGGTACAGGAATATAGGAGCAGCCAGTGACAGGAACTGGCTGGTTTCTGGCTGCGCCTGGAACTGAACTGAACGAGTCACAAAGCTCCCTGCACTCAAATCCTGTTGGGGAGAGAGCTGGAACCTCAGAAGTGTGGACACTCCTGAGAGCCCAGAGGAGACGAATGCTTTCTGCCCACATTTATGACCCAAAAGGAAATTGCCTAGTGCCATCTGTGCCCCATGGGCACAGGGACCTAGGAGCAGTCAGGGGCAGGACCCTTCCGGTTCTGCCTGCACCGAGAGTTGAAAGCCAGTTGCCAGGAGCGCCTATATACCTGACAGCAGAGATCTCTGTTGCCAGATCTGGCTGAAAGAAAACAGGTCTACAGGAGTGTTAACACACAGGCCTACAGGAGGACCAAGCCATTTTCAGAGTAAGCAAGACAAGCCGACACCAGAGACAACATGATGGTGAGAGGCAAGCCCAGGGATCTAAGCAACAGAAACTAAGACTATTTGTCATCATCAGAGCCCAGTTCTTCCACCAAAGCAAATACTGGATATCCAAACACATCAGAAAAGCAAGATTTGGACTTAAAATCACATTTTATGATGATGATAGAGGACTTTAAGAAGAACATAAATAACTCCCTTAAATATAGGACAACACAAGTAAACACATAGAAGCCCTTAAAGAGGAAACACAAAAATCCCTTAAAGAATCCCTTAAAGAATTAAAGGAAAACACAAGAAAACAGGTAAAGGAAATGAACAAAACCATCAGGAATTAAAAATGAAAATAGAAACAATAAAGAAATCACAAAGGGAGACAACCCCTGAGATAGAAAACCTAGGAAAGAGATCAGGAGTCATAGATGTAAGCATTACCAAAAGAATACAAGAGACAGAAGCGAGAATCTCAGGGGCAGAAGATACCATAGAAAACAGCGACACAACCATCAGGGATAATGTAAAATACAAAAAGCTCCTAGCCCAAAACTTCCAGGAAATCCAGGATACAGTGAGAAGTTCAAACCTAAGGATAATAGGTATAGAAGAGAGTGAAGACTCCCAATTTAGGGGGCTAGTAAATACCTTCAACAAAATTATAGAAGAAAACTTTCCTAACCTAAAGAAAGAGATGCATATAAACATACAAGAAGCCTACAGAACTCCAAATAGATTGGACCAGAAGAGAAATTCCTCCCGTCACATAATAGTTAAAACACCAAATGCACAAAACAAAGAAAGAATATTAAAAGCAGTAAGGGCAAAAGGTCAAGTAACATATAAATGCAGCCCTATCAGAATTACACCAGACTTCTCACCAGAGACTATGAAAGCCAGAAGATCCTGGACAGATGTCATACAGACCCTAAGAGAACACAAATGCTAGCCCAGGCTACTATATCCAGCAAAATTCTCAATTAACACAGATGGAGAAACCAAGATATTTCATGACAAAACCAAATTTACACAATATCTTTCTACAAATCCAGCACTACAAAGGAAAACAGATGGAAAACTCCAAAACTAGGAGGGAAACTACACCCTAGAAAAAGCAAGAAAGTAATCTCCTTGCAATGACACCAAAAGAAGAGAGACACACAAACACAATTCCAACTCTAACAACAAAAATATCAGGAAGCAACAATCACTATTCCGTAATATCTCTTAATATAAACGGACTCAATTCCCTAATAAAAAGACATAGACTAACCGACTAGATACAGCATTTTGCTGCATACAGGAAACACACCTCAGAGAAAAAGACAGTCACTAACTCAGAGTAAAAGGTTGGAAAACAACTTTCCAAGCAAATGATCCAAATAAGCAAGCTGGAATAGCCATTCTAATATCTAATAAAATAGACTTTCAACCAAAAGTTATCAAAAAAGACAAGGAGGACACTTCATATTCATCAAAGGAAAAATTTGCCAGGATGAACTCTCAATCCTCCAAATACAAGGGCACCTACATTCATAAACGAAACCTTACTAAAACTCAAATCACACATTGCACCTCACACAATAATAGTAGGAGATTTGAACACCCAACTCTCCTCAATGTTCAGATCATGGAAACAGAAATTAAACAGAGATATAGAGAAACTAACAGAAGTTATGAACTAAATGAACGTAACAGATATTCATAGAATATTTCATCCTAAAAGAAAAGAATATACCTTCTTCTCTGAACCTCATGGTACTTTCTCCAAAATTGACCATATAATCGGTCACAAAACAGGACTCAATAGATATAAGAAGATTGAAATAATCCAATGCATTCTATCCGATCACCATGGACTAAGGCTCAACTTCAATAACAACAAAAATGATAGAAAGCCCACATATACATGGAAGTTGAACAATGCTCTACTCAAGGATAACTTTGTCAGGGAAGATATAAAGAAAGAAATTAAAGACTTTTTAGAATTTAATGAAAATGAAGGCACAACATACCCAAACTGATGGGTCACAATGAAACCAGTGCTAAGGGGAAAAATCATAGCTCTGAGTGCCTCCAAAAAGAAATCAGAGAGAGCATACATTAGCAGCTTGACAGCACACCTAAAAGCTCTAGAACAAAAAGAAACAAATATACCCAAGAAGAGTAGAAGGCAGGAAATAATCAAACTCAGTGCTGAAATCAACCAAATAGAAACAAAAAGGACTATACAAAGAACCAACAAAACCAGGAGCTGATTCTTTGAGAAAATCAACAAGATAGATAAAACCTTAGCCAGACCAACTACAGGGTACAGTGAAAGTATCCAAAATAACAAAATCACAAATGAAATGGGAGACATAACAGCAGGTTCTGAGGAAATAAAAAAAAAAAACCCATCAGATCCTACCTCAAAAACCTATATTGAACAAAACTGAAAATCTGGAGGAAATGGACAATTTTCTAGACAAATACCAGGTGCCAAAGTTAAATCAGGACCAGATAAACCATCTAAACAACCCCATAACTCCTGAAGAAATTGAAGGAGTTATTAAAATTCTCCCAATCAAAATGAGCCCAGGACCAGATGGATTTAGTGCAGAATTCTATCAGACCTTCAAAGAAGACCTCATACCAATACTCTCCAAACTGTTCCACAAAATAGAAACAGAAGGGTCACTACCCAATTCCTTCTATGAAGCCACAATTATGCTTGTACCTAAACCACACAAAGACCCAACAAAGAAAGAAAACTTCAGACCAATTTCCCTTATGAATATCAGTGTAAAAATACTCATAAAATTCTTGCAAGCCGAATCTAAGAACATATCAAAACAATCATCCATCATGATCAAGTAGGCTTTATCCCAGGGATGCAGAGATGGTTCAATATACAGAAATCCATTAGTGTAATCCACTATATAAACAAACTCAAAGAAAAAACCCCACATGATCATTTCATTAGATTCTGAGAAAGCATTTGACAAAATGTAACACCCCTTCATGATAAAAGTCCTGGAAAGAATAGGAATTCAAGGCCCATACCTAAACATAGTAAACACAATATACAGCAAACCAGTAGCCAACATCAAATTAAATGGAGAGAAACTTGAAGCAATCTCACTAAAATCAGGGATTAGACAAGGCTGCCTACTCTTTCTCTACTTATTCAATATAGTAGTACTCTAAGTCCTAGCCAGAGCAATCAGACAACAAAAGGAGGTCAAAGAGATACAAATTGGAAAGAAAGAGGTCAAAATATCACTATTTGCAGGTGATATGATAGTATACTTAAGTGACCCCAAAAGTTCCACCAGAGAACTACTAAGCCTGATAAACAACTTCAGCAAAGTGTGGAACAAAACTATTCATAAGAGGGGATATGGAGGCAAAGTTTGGAGCAGAAACTGAAGGAACAGCTGGCCATTCAGAGCCTGCCCCACACATAGCCCATATACACAGCCACCACTAGATAAGATTGATGAAGCTAAGAAAGTGCATACTGACAGGAGCCAGATATAGATGTCTCCTGAGAGATATAGCTAGAGCATGTCATATACAGAGGCAAATGCTAGCAGTAAACCATTGAACTAAGTACAGGACCTACGTTGGAGGAATTAGAGAATGGATTGAAAGAGCTGAAGGGGCTTGCAACCCCATAAAAACAACAATGCCAACCAACCAGAGCTCCCAGGGAGTAAACCACTACCCAAAGACTATACTTGGATTGGCCCATGGTTCCAGCTGCATATGTAGCCTTGTTGGGTACCAAAGGAAGGAGAAGCCCTTTGGTCCTGTCAAGGTGGGACCCCGAGTGTAGGGGAATGTCGGGGGAGAGGAAGGGGGTTGGTTGGGGAGGGGAACACCCTTATAGAAGAAGGGGAGGGGGATGGGATGGGGGCTTATGGGTAGGAAACTGGGAAAGAGAATAACATTTGAGGGCTGGAGAGATGGCTCAGCGGTTAAGAGCACCCGACTGCTCTTCCAGAGGTCATGAGTTCAATTCCCAGCAACCACATGGTGGCTCACAACCATCTGTAAAGAGATCTGATGCCCTCTTCTGGTGTATCTGAAGACAGCTACAGTGTACTTATATATAATAAATAAATAAATCTTTAAAAAAAAAAAAAGAGAATAACATTTGAAATGTAAATAAAAATATATCCAATAAAATTTTAAAAAGTACTAAACAATAAAAAAAAAAGAAAAAATAATAGCAAGTGCTGGGAAGGATGTGGATAAACAGGAGTCCTACATACTGTTGCTGGCAATATAATGCAGGTGAAATCACCGTGGAAATTGGTGTGGAGCTTCTTCAAGTAAATTTAAGGTACACCTGCCTCCTGACCCAACTCTGAGTCTTTTGTTTTTTTCAAAGGTTTATTTATTTTATGTATACACTGTAGCTGTCTTCATGCACACCAGAAGAGGGCATCAGATCCCATTACAGATGGTTGTGAGCTACCATGTGGTTGCTGGGAATTGAACTCAGGACCTCTGGAAGAGCAGTCAGTGCTCTTAACCGCTGAGCCATCTCTCCAGCCCACTGCTGAGCCATCTCTCCAGCCCAAGAGTCTTAAATATATACTTGAAATGCTTAAACTCAGGATAGCACAGAGATACACATGCACACTATTAGGTAGTCATTGATTCTATGTTCACCATCACCAAGACAAGGAACCAACCTAGATGTCCATCAGCAGATGAACAGTTAAAGAAATGTGCTACAAATGCACCATGGAATTTTATTTGGCCACAAAAGAAAATGGAACATACAACATTTGAAGGCAAACACATGTAACTGGAGATCACTATGCTAAACAAAATTAGTCAGACTGATACAAATCCATATGTTTTCTATCATATGTGGACTCTGTATTTAAATACATAGACATTTATGTGTGGGGAGACATCATGAATGTGGTTAAGGGATCATGCAAGAAGAGAAGAGACTTTAAGGGATGAGAAATGGAGAGGCAATGGCGTAATGGAATGCATGTGCCATGAAAGCAGAAGATGATATCTACTTGGGGATAGGATAGGGAGGTGGGGAGGACCTGAGGGATAACGGTAGAGGGGGATCAATAAGAACAAAGAATAATGACATAAATGTATGAGAAAGCTACAATGAAACCCATTACTTTGTATACTGGCTTAAAAATAAACTTAAAAATAAGAAAATAAATATTAGTTAACATGGAAATGACAGGAGAGAAAGAAAAATAATACTGGTTATTCCTATACCCTTGCATAATATTCAAGATTGGGGAATGTTTTCCCACACATTCTCTATGTCAATAGTATTATTTTACCTCTATAGTCAAGCTGAGCCAACACAAGGACCCCACAGACCAATGCCCATCTTGAATATCTATGAAAAATTCCTCAAGAAAATATTGTCAAATCAAATCCAGCAAAAGCATGCAAAATGTATAACATAGTTTTTCATGCATGCTTGTTTTAGAACAGGGTTTCACTATGTAGGTCTGTCTGGTCTGGAAATCACTATGTAGCCCTGTCCTGGCTCAAACTTGCAGTCTTCCTGACTCAGCTTCTACAGACTGTGATTCTACTCACATACTAGCATGCCTGGCAGATTAGGATACACTTCCAAGTAAGATTCCCCTGAGGTATGTATAATATTCAAATTTCATGTATCATGTTAATGTAATCAAGAACAAAACTGAGCATTTTGGCATTCCACATTGTCATGATTAAAAAGCAGCTATGAGGGTGATGTCCCTGAAGAAAAATAATTTTCCCTCTGGAAGGGAGAGAATGAGGATTAACTATGACAGACATATGTGAAATTCTCATAACCCAAAACAGTCAACAGGCCAGAAGTGGTGACACCTGCCTCTAATTCTAGCCGTTGGCACACAGAGATAAGTAGATGTCTGAATTCCAGGCCAGGATGATCTGTATGCTGACAGGGGTGTCAAAAAGCAAAATGAAATAAAGTCAACAACCTTGGAATTGCAGAGAAGGCCTTCAACTTGTAAAGGATATCTACTATAATTTTAAAGCACTTATTATGCATTGTGGTGAAAGAAGAGGTTCTTTCTCCCCTAAGACTGAGGCCAAGACACATAACTTTACCCTTAGATGTGTTATGGGTCATCTCCAAAAATGCATAAATTTAATCCCCATATGAGAGACTAAGAAGTGGGGCTAGGAGTGATGTTTAAAGATTGATTGTTCTCTCATGGATGTTTTAGTATTTCATGCAATTATTGAAGGCCTGGGCACCAGGGACATAACTCAGAGATACATACTTTTTTTTAGGATATAGAAGGCCTTGGGTTCAATTCCTAGTACTGGAAAAAATAAAGAACAAGAAGCAGGTAAAGAGGAAGGTGATGATGATGATGATGATGATGACGACGACGACGATGATGATGAAGGAGAGATGGTTCAGGGATTAAGAGCACTGACTTGGGGTTGGGGATTTAGCTCAGTGGTAGAGCGCTTGCCTAGCAAGGGCAAGGCCCTGGGTTTGGTCCCCAGCTCCGAAAAAAAAAAAAAAAAGCACTGACTGCTCTTCCAGAGGTTCTGAGTTGAATTCCCAGGAACCACATTACAACCATCTGTAATGGGATCTGATGCCCTCTTCTGGTGTGTCTGAAGACAGCTAGTGTAGTACATACAGTAATTAATACATACAGTAATTAATTAATTAATTCTTAAAATGTTGAAATATAGATGGATGAGTGAGTGGGTTAAAATATTATCTGGGATGTAGGTCTATGTTGTATGGTTTTTCCTGGGTGGCATGAGTAAGCATTTATTTACTATATATAGGACATCAATGGCAGTCCAATGAAATGCCTCCAGCTACATATTAACTTGGTGAATTAATAAGTTTAACTGGGGTTGTTATTCACTAAAACATGGGAAACTTTCAGGCACTTATACTGTACTCTGAGGAATTCTTCCCACTTGTCACCATCATTTGTTAAGTCTCTTATATATTCTTGAAGAGAGGACTCATGACCTCACTCCCACAAGTGAATTTTTGTGGGCTTGATCTTGTGAGAATTTCATGCAGGTAATCACAGTTGGTCTAATTTCAAAATAAACATGTCAGTATCATCATTCCTGTAGAATGTAGCTCCACACCAGTTTTCTTCAAAAACCAGTTACAAGGCATTCCCATGCTTCATGTATCCCTGTCATGCAATGGATTCCTCTTCCTCCATCTGGGATCCCTGTTAGCAAGAATCCCCTTAACCTTGGATGAGGATCATAAACGAAAACAAATCTTTATACTTTATCCAGTTTGTGTTTGTGATTACATGTTATTAGAAACAGTGAGCAGATAAAGACAGCATGTATTCTGATGGTCATAGATGGGCCCAAAGTGGAAATGAAAAATATACCAATTGGTAAAGGGATAAAGGAAAGGTGGCATATCAATGAAGTAGAATATTATTGAACAATGAACATAGAAAATTTTTAATGCTGATTCTATAACATGCATGAACCTCAAAAACTTAAAATTGCAAATATTTTTGTGTTGGAGAATACTGCATATTCCCAAGCATGTGTGTTGATATTAGAGGATAATTTGCAAGGGTTGATTCTCTACTTCCACTCTAAGAGTCTTGGGGACTGAACTCAGGTTATCAGGCTTAGCAACAAGGGCCTTATCTACTGAGTCATGTCACTGGCCAAAAGTCTTTTTTCTAAGTGTCAAAAGACCACTTACTATGTGAGTCACTTTAAAGAAAAAGATCAGAAAGGGCACTATACAGAGATAAGACATAGATTACAGCTTGCCTGGCCTGGAGGGAATCGGAACTTGCTTGCTATATGAATAGTAAGGATATTTTTGAGTAAAAGAAGTGTTTTTTTTCCATCTTTATTAACTTGAGTATTTCTTTTTTATTATTATTATTATTAACTTGAGTATTTCTTATATACATTTCGAGTGTTATTCCCTTTCCCGGTTTTCGGGTAAACATCCCCCTCCCCCCTCCCCTTCCTTATGGGTGTGCCCCTCCCAACCCTCCCCCCATTGCTGCCCTCTCCCCAACAGTCTAGTTCACTGGGGGTTCAGTCTTAGCAGGACCCAGGGCTTCCCCTTCCACTGGTGCTCTTACTAGGATATTCATTGCTACCTATGAGGTCAGAGTCCAGGGTCAGTCCATGTATAGTCTTTGG
>NC_046172.1:531477-544580 GCF_011064425.1 Rattus rattus | reverse complement strand
AATTTAGTCAGAATTCAAAAGTACCATAGTATCTACCGTAGTCTGAGCATTATTTAATGGACCAAATCTTAAAATGACATCTGAGATTCATTGTAATCTCTTACCTGTAACCCTCTGCAAAATCAAAATAAAAAAGCACATCACATCCTTCCAACATGCAATGCCACAGAGTGTATATTACCATCTCAAAAAGGAGGGAAGGAAGCCTTGTGAGGAGATAGTGGACCAAAGCAAGCCTGAAAACCAGAGGGTAAACTGCAAATTCTGCATCTCCATGTCTGAGGTCAAAGTGCACTTCAGATCTCCATCTCCAACTTTGTTGACTACGACACACTTCTCTGTCTTGGGCTCATTCCACACCCTGTTAGCAGGAATCCCAAGATTCTTTTATCCCCAGCATCTTGGTTCTCAACACAATCCAGGCTTCCTCTTTACAGCTTCATGCAGGGGCGTCTCTGTGTGACGTTGCAGAGACACTCCTGAAATACACCAGGCATCAGAAGCTTTCTTAACCCCTAGAGGGAGAGTTTAACTTTTTCTTGCATTAACTCTAAAGCCAGAATCACATGGCCAAAGCTGCCATGTTCTACTGCTTTCTGGGCCTGAACTTGGGCCCCTCATTCAAATACATTTTCATCAGATTTCTGTTTTTAATGGTTTCCTTAAAGCTTAAGAGTTTCTTAATTGTTTTTTTTTTTTTTACATTAGAAGATCAACTTGGTGGGGTCTTTCCCTAGGCCACCACTTGCTTTATTCTACTTAGCATCAGGCTTCTCTTAAATCCTTTTGATCTTGTTGAGAGCAGCACTTAACTCCATCTCACATCCTGGTGCTCCTTTTGTCCTCAAACTACATTTGGTGTTTTTCTCAGCTTTCTCCTTGTCATTAAAGATCTCCATAACTGTTACCAGTAATAACCACACAACAGAGTCAACATTAGGCTATCTTGAAATCTACTTTGCCAAAGCTATTAATCCAAAACTTCACTTTAGCCTCAGGCATTTTATGGTCAAGGGCAAAGGCAGCCACATCCTTTGCCAAAATATTACAAGAACAGTCTCTAGGCCACTTATCAATAAAATATTCTTCCCTCTGAAATCTCTTCATCTGGGCCTTCCAAATTTGCTCTCAGCACCCATGTCTTCCCCATCTCTAATTACATGTTCCATTAAGTGAGGCTTTCAAGTGCTTTCCAAATCCAAAGTCCCAAAGACTCAAAGTTCATATTCTGTGAGGGAGAGGCATGGCCAGGCCTATCACAGGTATATCCTGCTCCCTGGTACCACCTCCTGTCTTTGTACTTGTTCTATTGCTGTGGAGAGACACCATGCACATGGCAACTCTTGTGAAAGAAAGCATGTATTTGGGGCTTGCTTGCAGTTTCAGAGGTTTGTTTAATTGACACCATGGTGGGGAACACGGGGGCAGACATGGTGCTGGAGAAATAGTAGAGAGTTCTTCATCCAGATCTGTAGGCAGCAGGAAGAAAGAGAGCCACTGGGCTTGGCTTGGGCTTTTACATCCTTAAAACCCACCTCCAGAGATGTGCTTCCTCAAAGAAGGCTACACCTATTTCAAGAAGGCCACAACTTCTAATCAGTCCCTGATGACTAATCACTCAAATATATTAGTCTAGGAATGGGGGCAGGGTTCCACAATCTTATTCAAACCAATATATCCATTACAACTAGCTCACACTGACCAGGACTTCCTTTGCTGAATTCCTTCAGTTAAACACTTGGTGGCATGAAGAGACTGTTAAGCAAACAGCTCAAAATCAAAATGTCATTCTTCCCATGGTGATCTATACTCAACAGTTTTTGGGTGAGGGCAATGGAGAAGGCTTGAGAGGCAAGTGCATTATGATGCTCAGGCAGTAATCCAATGAGACTGTGTTGTATCAGAGGCTGGGAAAATATTTCAGTGCCTACAAAAAGCTACTGCAACCTTTTAAAATATCACACAAGGGTCAAATGCCCCGTTAATAGACCTCATAAGTAAGTAAAAGCACATTTTTACTTTCTTGGTTGGTTGGTTGTTTTGTTTTTCTTTATTTTTGTTTTTCTGAAACAGGTATTTTGTTTGAAGCCTTGGCTTTCAAGGACTTTCCTCTGTAGAACAGGCTGGCCTCAGACACACAGCGATGTGCCAGCCTCTGCCTCCAAAGTTCTGGGTTAAAGCAGTGTGCTACTACTGCCCAGCTAAATAATAATTTGAAAGAGACTTTCTGGATTTAATCTCCAAGGGATGTTATTTAAAGCATTAGCCTTTGAGAATGCTAATAGAGCATGTTGCAAGATTTACACTATGTTAGTGCAATAAAAAAAAACCTCTGGGTCTTCTCTTTCTGAACTTTTTTTCCTACTTTGATTCCAAATGATTGACAGTTGATAATTGTAGATCTAACAGATTGTTTTGTCCATCGTCCCCTTAACATCACAAGACTGTGAAAGACTTGCCTTTGCAATGCCAAGATTTACTAATGGTTTCCCTTCCAAACACTGTCAATGACATTGCTATCTCAAGGCATGTTAAACAGCACAATTATATGCCAGGCATAGGTGGATTCTGCTTTGGCTCCTGTCAAAAAACTAGTTGTTCATACAGGTGATGCCTTGATTCCTGTCCCTGAAGCATAATGTTAGAGTACCTCAGATAGTAGATGATCTTCACTTTCTCAACAATGCTATACATGACCTAGTAAATGAGGATTACTAAAATTAATGTCTGCATTCAGTAGAAATAGATCATTGCATTCAAGTCAATTTCCTTTCAGTCTCAATTTAATATTCTACAAACAACAAACAAACAAACACACACACACACACACACACACACACACACACACATACACACAGAGAGAAGAGACATCTGCTAGCAGAACCAGTGTCTGTCAGTAGAGGTACTTAGAATTACACCTCATGTTGTAACCGGGTATCTCCAATGGATACAAAGTCTACGCTTTACCTGAAATATAAGCCACAGTCTATTTCATTGATTGGAATATTCCTGTGTGAACAGAGGTATGTTCAGCCACATAAATGTTAGTTAGAAATGCACCATTACAGATCTACCTCCATCACAGAGATAAAAGCAATTAAATGATATGCTGGCTCTAATGCTCAATCCTACCTCCACGCAAATCTTGACAATTTTTGAACAAATCTTGGTTTAGTGATGAAACTTGGTTTGGTTTGTTGAAACTAAATGATTTCATTTGTCTGTGTATTTGTGTTCGTTTAGTCAAAGTACTATTGTCCAAAATCACCTTCAAAATTACTAACAGCTCATATTTGGTCAGGCAGATTTCTGATAACTAGGTGTTATTCTCCTCCAATAAAGTCCTGCTTCCTAATTTTTTCTCATATTATTCTATTAAAATAAAGGTCGTTATGTCTTTGTAACAAAAAGCAACTCTTTGAAAATCCCACTCAATTTCTTCACTCGCTCAATAATTTTTCTTCAGAGATTTTTTTACACATAAATACCATTTGCTTAATAAAAATAAATTACAGAGCTCAGCAGGTTTGTGGGGTTGTTGTCATTGTTTGTTTGTTTGTTTGTTTTAGTCTTCTTCTCTTCTGTATTAGAGCCATGGCTAAAGTCCTTTACAGATTTACAGCTTTTTGTCCTGCTTAGTTTGTTTTCTAAAGGCTCTCGTGGGGACCACAAGTGAAGACACTTGCTTTACCTGAGGCTGGTTTTTCTATTTGTCTGTTGTTATGCATTGTAGATTTGTATAAACCTCTTTTTGCAGTAGGCCTTACATCAGTCAGACAACAAAAGGAGGTAAAAGAGATATAAATTGGAAAGGAAGAAGTGAAGGTATCACTATTTGCAGATGATATGATAGTATATTTAAGTGACTCCAAAAATTCCACCAGAGAACTCCTAAACCTGATAAACAATTTCAGCAAAGTGGCTGGATATAAAATTAACTCAAACAAATCATTATCCTTCCTCTACTCAAAAGATAAACAGGCTGAGAAAGAAATTAGGGAAATGACACCCTTCACAATAGTCCCAAATAATATAAAATACCTCTGTGAGACTTTAACCAAGCAAGTGAAAGATCTGTATGACAAGAACTTCAAGTCCCTGAAGAAAGAAATGGAAGGTCTCAGAAGATGGAAAGATCTTCCATGCTCATGGATTAACAGGATTAAAATAGTAAAATGGCCATCTTGCCAAAAAAGCAATCCTACAGATTCAATGCAATCCCCATCAAAATTCCACCTCAATTCTTCAGAGTTAGAAAGCGCAATTAACACTATCCTCCTCTTGGTGGGGCTGGCCTAATTAGTTCTCTTGGTTTCTTCCCCTTCTGGGATCACTGGCAAGGACTCTAACTTTGATTTTCCCTACATTTTTCAATCCGTTGTGAACCCCATATATTGTCTTATGCAATCATATGAACTTCCTATTACTCTAATGAGTTCACAGAAAGGGAGCTGGGTGTAGCATTCAGGTAATAGACTTTCACACACTCCATGCTTCCTGCACTCCATATCCATAGATCTTTGCTACTCCCTAGGGAGGATCTCCACCTGTCCAAGGACTGACTGACAAGATGTTTTCTACTCTTTTCTTAGCCATGCAGCTTAGAGCTTTCAAGGACATTATGCAAACATCCTTCTGTCTCCTAAAAACCTGCTGTGATGAGAAATACTTGATATGTTTTTCACAGTTTCTCTGTTCTAGCTTTGAACTCAGCTCTCCAAATAAAAGCTTTATAGGATGCCAACGAAAGCACTTTGAGCAGCATGGCCTTGAGTCCTCTGGTTTTGTTAAATCTCAAATTGGACTTCAGTTCCTCTTCATCTAATCAGGGTATTGAACTGCCTGCATTTAACTGATTTGATGTTCTTTGGGAATATTTTGTTTTTGGTTTTCCTGCCCTCAAAAAATACTTGGTGAACTCTTCCCTTTTTCCTTAGTTCATTTTAATATTTTTCTCTACTGCTATTCATTCTTGTTTTCTCTTTTTTTATTGAATTTTTTAATTTACATTTCAAATGTTTTCCCTTTCCCAGTTGTCCGGGACATAAGCCCCTATCCCATCCCCTCCCTCTTCTATAAGGGTGATCCCTCCCAAATCACCACCCCTTCCCAGCGCACCCCTCATTCCTCTCCACTGGGTGGTCCATCCTTGGAAGAACCAAGGGCTTCTCCTTCCATTGGTGCCAACAAGGGTATCCTTTGCTACATGTGCAGCTGGAGCCATAGGTCTGTCAATGTGTTGTCTTTGAGTACCGTTTTCCCCCCCTGGGAGCACCAGTTGATTGGTATTGTTGATCTTATGGGGTTGCAAAGCCCTTCAGCTCTTTCAATCCTTTCTCTATTTCTTCCAACTGGGATCCCGTTCTCAGTTTGATGGTTCGTTGCTATATCTGTATTTGCGATGCTCTGCCTCTGCCTCTCTGGAGACAGCTGTATTAGGCTCCTGTCAGCATGCATTTCTTAGCTTCTATGTTGAAAAAATAGAAACTTATTTTCTTTTTATTGAGTGCTACCAGGAAATGGGGCCTTTAAGAGTACGCTGGTGGTCTGAATGAGAGATGATGCCATAGTCTCAGGCATTTGGACACTTGGTTCCCAGTTAGTGGCACTGTTTAGGGAAGTTTGGGTGGTATAGCCTGGTAAGAGTAAATATGTCACTAGGGAAACTTTGAGATTAAAAACCTTGCCATTTCCAGGTTGCACTCTCTGCTTTGTGCTTGTGGTTCAAGGTATGAGCTTTGACTCTCTGTTTCTGTCTCGATGACTGGTACTTGATGCCATGTCTCCACTCTGCCTTCATGGCTCTTAACCTCCAGAGCCACATGCAAAATAAACCCCTCTCTTCCTTAAGTAGCCTTTGGTCACAATGTTTTATCACAGCAACAGGAATGTAACTAATATAAAGAGGTTTCTCAATGAGAACATCCCTCTATGGTAGTTAATACTAAAGTCAACTTGACAGGATCTAGAGCCACCAAAGAGACCTCTAAGCATGAGAGTGATATGTCTAAACTAAGTTAATTGATGTGGTAAGACCTACCCTAAATATGATCAGCACCAGCCCATGGACCAGCATCTTGGAATGCATGAAAATGATAAAGCAAGCTGAGTTCTCATCCCTCTCTGCTTCCTGATACCACGTGACCAGCTGTGCATTACTTTCGCTGACATGATTTCCTTCCCTTAAATTGCGAGCCATAAACACACCCTTGCTTCTTTCAGTGGGTGGCACCACTCTCTAGACAGGGGATATAGAATTATATAGGAAGTAATAAGGGAAACAGCTTTACTTTTGAGTTTCTTTGTTGAATTTTTGCTTAGATGATTTATTGTCAGCTGTGATTGGCATACTAAACATTCACATTATTACTGAACCAGGGACCACCTGGTAGTTCACATCTTTTAGTGTTTGTTTGATAAAATTCAAAACTACAGCTTTCAGTGCATACATATTTACAATTACTATATCTTTTTGCTAAATCATTCCTTCTTTAGCTCTTCTAGTTTTAGTTGGAAATATACTTCAGCATAGCTGTCTTGTTCTTGGTATTTCTTTGAGTGATAGATTGCCATCCATTCTTTAACTCTCAGTCTGTGGATGTCTTAATTAATATGCTGTAGCTTTTGAATCATTTTTTCAATTCAGTCAGCCAGACTCTATCACCTTATTGGTGACTTGAGCCAATTTAAATTTATGTTTTTGGGCTGGAGGGGTGGCTTAGCAGTTAGAACCACTTGTTGTTTTTTGCAAAGTACCAAGCTTCAGTTTCCAGCACCCACAAGAGGTTCATGACTTCCTGTAACTCCATTAAAAAAATTAAACTTAATAATTTGTGTATGTGTGTGATGAATATGTGTACACATATGTACACATGTACGCACATGTGCATGCAGATGTCCATGGAAAAGTTTCAGGCAGTTGTGAATTGCCCAGTGTAAGTGCCAGGAACAGAACTCAGGGGATCTGCCTGTCTCTGCCTCTTCAGTGATGAGATTACAAGCATGTGCTCCCAAATACATCTTTTTTAATTTATTTATTTTATTTTCTGTATATGGGTGTTTTATCTATATATATGTATGTTCATCACATGTAGTTAACATGGAGACTGGAAAAAAGTATTTATTCCTTGGAACTGAAGTTCCAGACAATTTTTAACTGCCATATGGGTACTGGGAATTAAGCCTGGGTCTTTGGAAGAGCAACAAGTGCTGTTAACCACTGAGCCACCTATCCAGTCCCATGCTATCTTTAATTTTACTTGTGTTTCTGGTGTCAATTCAGCCCCTGGTCAAAACCCTCTGGTATATAACCAAAAAAATCAAACAAAAGAATCCATAGGATAGGAGAAACTAAGGCACACATAGAAAATCATCCAATGAAATTGTAACAGAAAAATAAGTCAAGTCTTGAGAAAGAACTAGGCATTCAAGTATAAGAGACATTTAGAACACTAACTAGAGAAGAACTTCTCCATGGATATTATTGAGAAATGTTTAGTTATTCTTTTTAAATTTGTGGGGTTTTCTGGTTGGCTGGACTATTATTTGTTCCTTGTTTTCTCTCCTATTAGCATCCAGGCTTATTCATATACTATGTTTGACATGATGGACTTCTTCATAGCTCTCCTTTGTATAGCTACTCCTCTCAGGAAATATATCCTTCCTGTTAATTTTTAATTCAAACTGTCTTTCTTCCTACTATGTGTATATAGAGTATAAGTATTTTTTAAAGTATTTTTTCTACGCTAGTTTGGTGGCCATGAACTGACTTAGTTTGTGCTGGCCTTGAAATGTCCTTATTTCCTGTCAAGTTTAAAAATAGCTTTGCTGGATATAACAATCTTGGCTGACAGTTATTTGCCTTTAGGGCTTGAAATATACTATTCCATGATGTTCTGGCTTTGAGTTCTGATGAGAGATTTGACACTATTGTGACATTTCTGACTTTGAAGGTAAGTTGGCAATTTTGTCTTATAACTTTTAATTTTCTTTGCTTTGTATTTTTAACATTTTGACTATAATATGTCATTTATTGGTATTTATACATCACCAATGACCATAAAATGAAAACTGACAAAACTGGCACAAAGTGTGCTATGAAGTTAAAAATTATTTAGGGTCCTAATCACCTGTCAGGGAGATGCTATACGTTAAGAGAAAACACAGTGATCATGGCAGTGTTCAGGCAACAATGAGCTGGCTCAATAGACTAGCACTGAGATAGATTCATTATTTACCTGTGCACTCCTATTGTGGGCTCTAGGGTGAGTTGGCAAGAAGATGTGCATTTCAAAGTCTAGCGAAAAAAGAAGAGAACTAACTCTTAAAACATTGACTCATGGGATAAGCACTCTAGGATAACTTATGGCTTAGATATGTGGACTATGTAACTGAAGGGTATTAGGTTGATCATAATTCAAGTTTATGGACTGCAGAGATAGAGTGAAACATTTGTTTGTCCTGTTCTACCATCTCTGCAGTCAGGGACCTCACAAAGGAGGCATGATTAAGTCTCTTTTGTCTTGAGTCTGATTTATTCCTTGGAGATTTGTATGTTTTAATCTTCCTAGCTAGCAGGGGTCAGTGAGCTCTAGGAAGGAGCATGGTCTGATTTCTACAAACAGTGAAATATGGTCACAAAAAGAGACCCATGTCTTAAATGAATGCTCATAGTTTTTTAAAACAATTTATTTTTATTTTATTCACCTTGGTATGTTTTTGCCTGCATGTATATCTGAGTTAAGTTGTCAGATCTTGGAGTTACAGGCAGTTGTGAGCTGCCATGTGGGTGCTGGGAATTGAACCAGAATCCTCTGGAAGAACAGTCAGTACTCTTAACCGCTGAGCCATCACACTAGCTCAAAATGCTCATAATTTAACATTTTCATCTTTTTGTTTGTGTTATTGTATAAAAAAAATAGAATAAAATTTTCTGAGAAAGGTAAGTAGAGAAAGAGACCCAAAAGGATAGGAAACATTGAGGTTGAGACTCTGGCTTCCTAATGCTGACTAGGGATGCAGAATCAGGGCAGCGCCTATTCTTCTGGAGTAGGTAGTCAGACATTGGTCTCTGGGACAGAGGCTATAATCTAGATGTGCACATCACAAGGACATCAAGCATTCAAGTCTATGTAGTGTGTTGAACAAACAGGTAAATTGAGTCAGAAGGTGGGCTAGAGAAGGATGTACAGATAAAAGGATCAAAATAGTACTTTAAGAAATAATTTGGCCCTCCAGGTTGCCGCCCTCACTGAGAGCTCAAACTCAGCCCCCCAGGAGCACTTTCAGCTGCGGGACCACAGGTAAGACCAACTTTTCTGCTCCAAGCAACCTGCCTGGTGGACTCAGGATACACAGAGGCAAAATTCCTCTGGGACCGGACACTTCCAGTTTTTAGCTGGAGCCAAAACCTCGCTGATCCCAGCCCACAGCTCACTGCTCCCAAACCCCGTGGGAGAGACAGCTCACCGCCTGGACAGGTGGGCACTCCTGAGACTGCAGAACAGGAGAGAACATCAATACTGCCCACCCCTGCTCATATCCCTGGCCCAAGAGGAAACTGTATAGGGCCTCTGGGAACCGGAAGATAAGGGCACTCAAGTGGCAGGTCCCCTGCGGTCCAGACACCTCCCGGACCTGAAGGGACCCAGTCAACAGCTCCCTGCACCCAAATCACGTGGGAGGGAGAGCTAAACATTCAGAGGAGCAGACACGCCTGGGAAGCCAGAAGAGACTACACTCTGCCCACATTTCTGACTCCAGAGGAAAACACCTAATGCCATCTTGGACCCCAGTGCACGGGGCCCCGGGAGAAGGCAGGAGAAGGAGGCGCAGGCCTTCCTGGTTGCCGCCCTCCCTGAGAGCTCAAAAGCAGACCCCCAGGAGCAACTTCAGCCACAGGACCACAGGTAAGACCAACTTTTCTGCTCCAAGCAACCTGCCTGGTGGACTCAGGACACATGCCCACAGGAACAGCTGAAAGCTAGCAGACAGGAAAGACTACACGCCTGAAAGCAGAACACTCTGTTACCATAACTGGCTGAAAGAAATGAGGAAAACAGGTCTACAGCACTTCTAACACACAGGCCTATAGGACGGTCAAGCCACTGTCTAGAAATAGCAGAACAAGGTAACACCAGAGACAACCTGATGGCAAGAGGCAAGCACAGGAACCCAAGCAACAGAAACAAAGACTACATGGCATCATCAGAGCCCATTTCTCCCACCAAAGCGAACACTGAATATCCAAACACAGCAGAAATGAAAGATCTTGATTTAAAATCACATTTCATCATGATGATGGAGGACTTCAAGAAAGACATAAAGAATTCCCTTCGAGAAATGCAGGAAAACATGAATAAACAAGTAGAAGCCTATAGAGAGGAATCACAAATATCCCTGAAAGAATTCCAGGAAAAAAAAACAATCAAACAGGTGAAGGAATTAAAATTAAAATAGAAGCAATGAAGAAAGCACAAAGGGAGACAACCCTGGATATAGAAAACCAAAGGAAGAGACAAGGAGCGGTAGATACAAGCATCACCAACAGAATATAAGAGATAGAAGAGAGAATCTCGGGAGCAGAAGATTCCATAGAAATCATCGACACAACTGTCAAAGATAATGTAAAACAGGAAAAGCTACTGGTCCAAAACATACAGCAAATCAAGACTCAATGAGAAGATCAAACCTAAAGATAATACGTATAGAAGAGAGTGAAGACTCCCAGCTCAAAGGACCATTAAATATCTTCAACAAAATCATAGAAGAAAATTTCCCTAACCTAAAAAAGAGATACCCATAGGCATACAAGAAGCCTACAGAACTCCAAATAGATTGACCAGAAAAAAACACCTCCGTCACATAATAGTCAAAACACCAAACGCACAAAATAAAGAAAAGAATATTAAAAAAGCAGTAAGGAAAAAGGTCAAGTAACATATAAAGGCAGACCTATCAGAATTACACCAGACTTTTCGCAGAAACTATGAAAGCCAGAAGATCCTGGACAGATGTCATACAGACCTAAGAGAACACAAATGCCAGCCCAGGTTACTGTATCCTGCAAAACTCTCAATTAACATAGATGGAGAAACCAAGATATTCCATGACAAAACCAAATTTACACAATATCTTTTCTACAAATCCAGTCCTACAAAGGATAATAAATAGTAAGGCCCAACATAAGGAGGCAAGCTACACCCTAGAAAAAACAAGAAACTAATCGTTTTGCAACAAAACAAAGAGAAGAAAAGCACACAAACATAATCTCACATCCAAGTACGAACATAACAGGAAGCAACAATCACGATTCCTCTCAACATCAATGGACTCAACTCCCCAGTAAAAAGACATAGATTAACAAACTGGATACGCAATGAGGACCCTGCATTCTGCTGCCTACAGGAAACACACCTCAGAGACAAAGACAGAAACTACCTCAGAGTGAAAGGCTGGAAAACAACTTTCCAAGCAAATGGTCTGAAGAAGCAAGCTGGAGTAACCATTCTAATATCGAATAAAGTCGATTTTCAACTAAAAGTCATCAAAAAAGATAAGGAAGGACACTTCATATTCATCACAGGATAAATACACCAAGATGAACTCTCAATCCTAAATATCTATGCTTCAAATACAAGGGCACCTACATACATAAAAGAAACCTTACTAAAGCTCAAAACACACATTGCACCTCACACAATAATAGTAGGAGATTTCAACACCCCACTCTCATCAATGGACAGGTCATGGAAACAGAAATTAAACAGAGACATAGACAGACTAAGAGAAATCATGAACCAAATGGACTTAACAGATATTTATAGAACATTATATCCTAAAACAAAAGGATATACATTCTTCTCAGCTCCTCATGGTACTTTCTCCAAAATTGACTGTATAATTGGTCAAAAAACGGGCCTCAACAGGGACAGAAAGATAGAAATAATCCCATGTGTCCTATTAGACCACCCCTGGCTAAAGCTGGTCTTCAACAACAAAAAGGGAAGAACGCCCACATATACAGGGAAATTGAGCAATGCTCTACGCAATGATAACCTTGTCAAAAAAGAAATAAAGAAAGATGGCGGCTCTTGCCATCTTGACTGGTGTTGTCATTTTGCAGTCTGTAGCTTCACAGGAATGCCATCTGCGTGAAGCTGCTGTGGACCGGGGAACTCTGCCTTGGTTGTGCAGATCTCAGACATGGTTCCATTGCCTGCCGGTTGTTCCAGAGAAGAATGGCCAATCCTGAACTGTCCTGGGAAAGACTTTGGCATTTTTGCTGCAGCCATTGCCGCTGCAGCCATTGTGTCTGCAGTGCCTGGAGTTACCCCCTTCAATCTATTCTTAGGCAAGCACAGTGGGTGAACTTTCTGGCATTGTTGCTGACGATTGGGAATCCTAAATTTTATTACAGGAGCAGTTTGATGATGGCCCTTGGTGTTATGACCCTATGGCCCTTGTGCTTCGTATAACATGTGCAAACAGCACTTCCAGTCCTGGGCAGCAATTAAGCAGGTGTTGTTCTCCTTGATAGGAGACAAACCTTCTGCCCAAATTGGGCTCAGCCTTCACAAAAAGCAGTTAGCTGATGACGGGCAACTCTTTGGGACCAGGCTTTGCCTAAGGCAGGAAATTCTGAGGCTGGCAGAATATTCCAATGACGGGAAAGAAGCTTGTTATCTCAAAGTGACCTAAGACAGGCTGCCGCTTGAAATTATTATAGGGGGACTTGCTTAATAAAAAAATAAAATAGGGGGACTTGTCAGAGCCTCCTGGGTCCCCTGCAATGTTTCACCACCCCCCCTTGTCAGACCCTTCTGGGTCTCCTGCAGGGTTTGATCCCTGCTGAGCCCTGCTGATGCATGTGAAAGCCTTTTGTTCCTAACAAAGGAGCAGTCTGGCCTGGTACTGACACACCTGGGCCACACAGGGGTGGTGGTCAATTCGCTCCTGGCCTTTTGTCTTCTCGGCCTTTATCACGAGCCAGGGTTTCCCACTGTGCTTCCCAGATATTTTCTACCTGGTGAACATGGGTATATAAGTGGTGAATAAAGCGACAGGAGCCTCTTCCTCTTCTGGCTTGACACGAATAACCTGTG
>NC_046172.1:497404-531377 GCF_011064425.1 Rattus rattus | reverse complement strand
GTGGAAGGGGAAGCCCTTGGTCCTGCCAAGACTGAACCCCCAGTGAACACGATTGTTGGGGGGAGGGCGGTAATGGGGGGAGGATGGGGAGGGGAACATCCATAGAGAAGGGGAGAGGGAGGGGTTAGGGGGATGTTGGTCAGGAAACTGGGAAGGGGAATAACAATTAAAATGTAAATAAGAAATACTCAAGTTAATAAAGATGAAAAAAAAGAAAATGACAGGATCAAAAGGATACACAAATTAAAGAGGGCAAAACAATTAGAAATAGTAATACTTGAAAGATAGACACCAAGTAAAAAGAAGTCAGAAGGGAAATAGATCACTACATGCCAATAAAAATTAATCTATCCACAAGATATAATAATAATAACAATATATGATGATCATCTCTCTACTGAGTTTCACAAAAAATTTACAAAGAATAAGGAGACAGATAATTCCAGACATACCATTTCTGTGTATATTCCCAAAGGAATCTAAGTGAATACACCAGAGACACATGTACATCCATGTTCATTCCAGTAACTGTTGGCATTAGCCCAGTCAGGGAATCAGCTTATGCATCCATAAACAGTTTAATGGATTAAAAATGGTTAATGTTAATTTTGCACTTCATGCATGCATATGCATGCGATTGATGTGTGTTTTTAAATAAAGATGTGGGTGTAAACCATTTAATAGAGCGGTTATTACTAAAATAAGCCCGTAGAAACTCTCAGTGGTGACTAAGGGATTGTTAGCTGCAACAGGATTGTGCTAACGAAACACCGAAAGAAGCATAAACCAGTTGAGGTACCTGGAAGAGATTTAGACTAACTGTGGCACCCAGTAAAAGCACTTTCAAACTGGTTGTGTTGCCTGCAGGCTGTATAGTAGCTCTTGTTCAACTTTGTGAGTTATTGCCTGTGCTAGGAGCTTTAGCGATGGACTGTCTTTGGGTGTTTCTGCTCCTGTAATTCTACCCATATTATTCAATAAGTAGCCAATAAAACTCATTGGTTCACTAAACTGGATTTTAGTAATATCTGCATTTTGGTGTGTCGTGTGTGAGTGGATGTGTGTTGTGTCTTCCCAGGAAAAGTTTTGTCACACAACATAATTTACACCTGAACAAGAACATGACAGAACTAAAGCAGAGTTGGGAAAGAGTTGTCCTGGCTATGGGTAGTAAGGCATACGTGAAGCCAATCAGCCTGAATGGGAAGCATCCAGGGAGGAGATTCTGGTAGAGTTGTCCTTTCCTGTATGGTGCACCTTGGTGTGCCTGTGTGCTGACAGCAGTTGCATAGCTCTCTCAACGAGCCACCAGGATTAGTAGTATATGTTGGAGGAATCCCAGGACAGCAGTCTTCATCTGTCTGGTATGGGATGGCATGCGTGCTGGATGAGTGAGGTCTACCACATGAATGAGGAGATGTCCTGAAAACTGATGAAAGGTTTAGAGAAATCTTTGCAATCTTTGAGATCAGCACACAAGTGTCAAGATAGTCAGCAAGCAGCAACCGAGGTCGCCCGGCCACTCTTCCTTGTAATTAGAAATGTGTCTGAGACTAAGATAGTGCCAGGCCAGAAGTTGTGTGTGTAAAGGAGCAATTACAATAAAGGAAGATGCATTAACACCCGCCATGTTAGCCTCTAATTTGGCAAGTAAATTAGATAAAAGAAAGGATGAAAAGAGAGGTGGGAAAACAATAGAAAATACCCCCTCAATTTTGACCTTTGGGAGAAGAAAAGGACAAATCTGTACAGATAGGAGGCTTTCAAATGATCCAGTATAAGAAGCTATGGTAGTCGGGCAATTCTCAATGCCTGAGCTGATGGAATTGGGGGCGACGTTTAAGGAAGCAGGGAGAGCCTCTCTTAGCCTGGCTTGCGAGGCTGCGGGGCATGGGAGCAGATGTAATCAGTCTGACTGCTGGGGAACAGAAAAACTGAGTAATGTAACTTCCCATCCCCATAAAAGCTGAGATGGTATGATGGAACTCACTTCCTCTCAGCGGACTGGCTTATCAGAACCGTCAGAACATATTTATCTACGTCCTGAAGTCCTCATAAATGACCCGGTTATGGAAAACAATAGGGGGACAGTTGCTATTGAGGCATTAGGAACAAATGAATCTGTGTTTGAAGCCAGGTTCACTGGTCAGATAGAAGTATCTTTACAGAGGAGTTAAAGAAAAATTTAATCTAGGAAGGACCTCAAGGCTGGTATGGAGTTTGATGGCTTTGCTGGGTTCATTGTTCTTTGAAAGGCTTTGGCATAGCTCAGCGATTTAGACTGGCATGTAAAGGGGTTTTACAAAGTAAGGAAAGAACCTAGAGGCAATAGTAAGAAGAAAACGCCAAGGAAGAGGTCTGCATGGGTTCCTTGAGGACAAATGTGACAAGCTTTGGACCCTGTAGTTCCTTAGGAGGTTGGGGGATTGATAGAATGCCAAACTGTGCTAAGGAGATTCTACAAGACTCTAAAGCCCTAGGAGCAGTTCTCAGAAGACATCATTGATAGAACATTGCATCAGGTGAAACTGATCAAACCTGTCCAAGGGGTTATCCTCGAAGGGTACATATCCTCGAAGGAGGGTACATTTTTCCTCCAAAAACTAAAAGGTGATGCTAGAGCTGGAGATGGTTTGCCCATTCAAGACCTCTCTCAACAGCCAGGTATGGTGAATAGGGAGGCTCCATGAATAGCACCAACCCAGGGTCTGTCTGACCCAGGGAATCAGCAGGGGCAGCAGAGGAGAGCAAGACCATGGGGCTGTGTAGAAAGTCTGAGCAGGTTACGTCAGGCCCAGTGAGTTTATCAGTTATGGAGAAATGTAAGAAGGATCCACAGAAGAGCTCCAAGATATGGAAACATAATGGCTCAGAGAGAAGAATGTAAGATCACAGGGAGCTGATTAAGTTAGCGTCATCTATCTGTGCCTCATGATCAACCTTGATCCGTGAGGGAAGCGACTGATTCTTCCCCTACCCTAAATCCTTTCAGACCCTTTCCTCCTCCTACTCACCCCAACTTTGGTTCTTTCTCAAAAAAAAAAAAAAAAAAACACCCAAAACCCAATATAACAATCCTCCAAAAAACCTAAAAGAGAAAACGTAGCACCCCCAAAGAAAAAACACAACAACAACCCCCACCAGACTGTATTTAAATAAAAGCACACACAGAAATTGTTAGTCTATTATTTGTTACTCCTGAAGATGAGCTCTGTCCTGGAGTAGTTGATATGCCCAGTGACACACTTTGTTGGAGAAAACTGATTTCCCTTCTCCTAGCAGCTATAAATGACAGTTCAGTTGTTAACCTTTGCAATAGTGGCTACATTTTCATACATACATACATACATACATACATACATACATACATACATACATTCAGATTTTTAAAAATGTAACAAAATAAAATATAATATGAGAGAGCAACCAATAGGCTGGGTTATTTGGGGAGTTCCTATGGGAGCCCTTTAGTTGACAAGTTGATTAGATCTAGTCCTTTCCCAGTAATGTAAGTTTCATTTGGTGATAAGAGATATACAGTTAGGGTTCTGTCCCCTTGTTGTTTACAACTTTATTTAGCTCACATCTATATATGTATATATTTTAGGAAGCTTCTACTGTATTATGTTTCCATACAACTCTTCAAATGGCCCTTAGTTTTAGCTGGTTCTCCCCATATTCCCTCCCTTGCCACCTTTCCCCAACCCCACTTTTCCAGTCCCTTTCCAGTCCTCCACCTTTTTCATCTATAATTATCTATTCTATTTCTCCTTCCTAGAATTATCCTTCTCTTGCCCTAGTCCCTTACTTCTATCCCCAAACTCCTTGTTTATATGAGTTGTAGCTTCCTTATCAATGACTTAACAGCTAACATCCACCTATAAACAAATACATATCATATTTGCCTTTCTGTGTCTGAAAATCCACTACTTAAACATGCCTGCTGCTTCACTGTATGGTGATACAGTATTAGTAAATTTATGAACTGTAATTTGAAAGAAATTAATAAACCTTAGCCACTGTACAATAAAAACCCTCCACCTTGTGCCAACTAAAATAAACTGACAATCATGTCAGTCAATCAGCTTACTATTCTGATTTCAGATGCAGTTCATACGTTAGTACTGATGCCAGAATAAGGAAATTTAAAGGTAAGGAACACTCATCTGGGGTGGGCAAATGGAAGTTTTATGGAAGATTTAAACCATTTGTTTGGAAGAACTCTAGAGATGCAATTCCTCTCCTTAGTACTCACTAAGGTGGGCTGGATGGCAAATAAGAACAGTCATTTGAGAGGGAATACTACCTTGGCAGCTCCTGTTAGTACACACAAGAAGGCAGCCATGAGCAAAAGAACTTTCCACCTTTGAACTGATATAAAGGCTCCACCTTTGAACTGATATAAAGGCAAGATCATGTAGTTTCCTTGTTTGAAGTGATACAGATGCTAAAAATGTAGTTGGTTGAAATGGTGTTTCTGTAATTTATTTGGTAGGGAAAATAATTATGACGGGTAATTTTAAAAAATCTCATTCTTTATTAGGAGAGGTCTTTGCTGGTACAACTTTTAAAGGCAAAAATATAAGTCAGGATACTAGGAGGGCAGGAATCACTCTCACATTGCAAGAACAAGTAAACTAACCAACTCAGGGACTTTGTTACAACACATTAAAACTCATAAAATATATGCATTCTCTCCAAAACCCCTTTATCCATCTTGTTTTAACCCTCAAACTTGTCCAAATTCTGTACTCAAAGAATTAATTAACTGTAGTTTAGGTTTTCCAACCATAATACTGGTTGGATTTTTGTTGTTGCTTAGTTTGTTTGGTTTTGGTTTGTTTGGTTTTGGGTTTGACATGCGAGGAAACAGGACTTTTTGGCTCACATTTGGCTCAGAGAGTGCAGTACAACATAGAGGGAAGACATGGCTTCAGGAGGCTGACACAACGTTTACCATCAGGAAGCAGAAAGGAACGAATGTAGCTTTTTACTCCCTCTCGCCTATTTATTCAGTTGAGCACCTTGGCCCATGGGCTAGTACCACCTGTGTTTAGGGGGATTCTTGTACACTCACTTAAACTTCCCTTGAAATCCTTTCACCAGAGCTGTTCATAGGTTTGGTGTTTGTTTGTTTGTTTGTTTGTTTGTTTGTTTCATCCTGAGAGATTCGAAGTCTGGTTACGTTGACAATGAAGAGTAGCCATCACAATTATTGACATCACGCATTTGCTCTTCTGAAGCACTTTTCTTCTGCACCTACCTTATTTCCCTATGTGCTGTATTTTCAGATGTCAACAACACTGCTGCATGTGGCAGTGCTTCCTTTTATAAAAGTCAGAGTCATATGTATTTAGCACATTTCTTTACCAACTTTGTCCCCTGGTAAACAGGAACATTAACTATTTCAAATAATACAATCATCAACACAGAGTGCAGGTTATCTCTTCAAGATCCTGCTTTCATTTGGGTAACTAAATAGCTAGAAATGGGATCAATGAATTATGCGAGGAAAGAGCTTATGCCTTAAAAACATTATAGAAGAGCTGAGAATTTCAACCTCATATACCTCTGAGAAGGCATAGTAGAAAATGATATCAAGCTATTCCTATAAGCTAGAACATATTTCAAAATAAACAGGTCACCATGTGAAGGATGAATATTCGTATGAAAGAGCTAAAAATGGTATCAGAGTGGTTCTAGCCTATGATTAAAAAGTAGTCACCTAAATGGTTCCTTCTCTCATTCATGAAACTTAAGTGCCAATTATTACCAACTTAGTCCAATGTGAGGTCTGTTCTTTAACTGAGAAATAGATACATACACAAATAAGAGTGATCTATGCAGCAGGTTCTCTGCAAGTGAATTCAGGAGAGGAGGAGATACACTGTTTGATGAGTGAGGGAGTCAGTAACAGATTTTAGTACCAGCCTTCCTTTTCCTGACTGCATTTTGTAGTCTGGTCTGCACATAGAAGTCAGAATTATCATTTTTTTTAAAATTCTAACCTCATTCCTTAACTTAAAAGTCTTCCATGGTTCCCCATTTATTTCCCTATTATTACCTTAAAGTCTACACACAACCTTCTTTTTTCTATAAGACATTTATTTTAATTTAAAAGCAGTCTTGTCTCTTATTTGCTATCCCATGTGGGCACACAGTATACTTTTAAAATTACCCATTTTGCACACACAATCTTTAACTACTCCATTCACCTAACTGGATCTCTATCTTGGCCTTCCCCCGACTCTTTCCTGGCTTGCTCTATTCCCTTTCATGTCTTATTCTTCTGGAACATTTCAGGCATGATTCCTTCCTCAGGATCTTTTGCACCTCCTAAGAATAACCTACCTGTAATGTACTTCTCTTTAAAATCATCATTACTAGCTGGACAAGGTGGCACACATTTGCAATTCAAGTATTCATGAGACTGAGACAGGAGGATTATGAAATTGAGGCTAACATGGATTACCTAATGAGTCATTTAATAAGAGTCCCTATCTTTTTTAAAAAATGTTTTATATTTCACATTATTGAAGTTAGTAAACAATATTCTAGGAGGTCTTCCATGCCTATCTTATATGAAATAATACTACCACCACTTTCTCATTTCCTTGCTTTGGTGTCCTTTGAGATACTATTTAGTTGATTTAGTTTATTTTAGTTACTTGGCTGTGTATTTCCTCCATCCAAATACTGACCTCATGATGAAGTTTTTATATGTCCTATGCAATGCTGAATCCTCCTAGGATACTTCCTGCCACACAATGACCAATAAATACTTGATTTATGAATAAAGGAAGGAAGCAGGAGCATTTCCTGACCAAAAAATAAGGTTTACAGGGCTGTTTTTCTGTTTTTAAACATGATAGGCATGTGTTTTATTTCTTAAAATTCTTAAAGCAAGAGAGATAGAGATTCAAGAAAAAAACCAATGGAATAATGTTAGAGTTCAGTCTCCAGAGTACATGAGAAAGATATAAAGAAATCTGCTTGAGTGACAGATTCATTTTTGGAAAGGAGAGGAAATTCTTTTTGTTTTTTTCATGAAGAGAAATAAGTAAAAAGGTACATTTATAAGTAAAAAGTAGCATTGGGTGCATTTATGCTTCATGTCAGGTTCTGTGTTTGTGATTATTGTTTTTCTTGTATTTATTACTACTACTATTATTATTATTTGTGTTTGTGTGTGTATGAGATGTGGGGAAGAGGCTTGTCTGGGTTAGGGCACACATATGGAGATCAGAGGACAACTCTATGGTATTGGTTCTTCCACTGTGGGCTCCAGGGATTAAACCAAGATCACCAGGCCTGTATAACAAACGTCTTTATTTATTGAACTATCTTATCAGCTCTATTTCAGTATTTTTGTTTTGGTGAACATACTTATTATTAAGTAGTCTCAGTGAAAGATCTTGTTTGGTACATGTTACTTTGACCTTTTTTTGAAACATCACCTAGCACAGGTTAGCCTATAAATTGCTACCTAGTCCAGACTACCCTCAAACACATAATTATGGTTCTGCTGCCTCCATGTCCTAAGAACTGATATTACTGATATGGATAAGTATTGCTGACTTGTGATCACTATTTTTAAATGAGAAACTATGATGTTAAGTTACTTTTTCCAGTGTCAGTGTCATACCAGCAGACAATGGTAGAAAGGGATAACAAGTAACTGGACTTAACTTAAAAACCCATGACACACATATTTCATCTCATACATGGAAAAACTCTATGGGAGAGTACTGGGACTCATTTCTAGCACACAAAGATACTCTGTAAATCAGTCTGCTGAGATGAGATAAGAGAGGTTAAGGAGAGGGAAGAACAGTTACAGGGATGAGCTGACAAATATAAGGCAAAGCCTTGAGTTAACAATGGAAAGGGAGTGTCAGGAAGGACATGTTCTTCTGCTATATTCAGTACACACAAAGAAAGGGCCTTGCCACAGCAAGATGTTGCAGTCTACTTCCTGTATTTACCTCAATCAATAAACTGCCTGACTTGTAAAACCTAACCTAGACACGTAGCCAAGCTCTCATTGAACCACAGTTTTGCTGTACTAATTTTACCAATTGCATGAAACTCCCCTGGTTAGTATATAAAGTGGGCCAATTATTGCAACAAATGAAAGTAATGATAAGGAAAACAAAACAAAACAAAACAAAAATAATTTAAAAAACCCACAGCTCTGCAAAGAAAATTCAGTGCCCTAATGTTTTGAAGGAACACAGACCCTAGTGTATTCTTTAACTCACTTTCTAGGATACTAGGTAATAAAAATGACTCCATTGGGAATAATTTACCAAATTTTGTATCTAATCCTCTTGACTAACTCAAAAGTTAGGAAGTACAGTACTATGGAAGACATTAAAATCTTTATAGGTAGCATAACATGTCTGCAGATATGAAACTACTAAGTAGTGGGCTCAGTTTTCAAACTCTGGTGTATCTAGATCAATAGCCCATGTTTTAGTTTTACACTATTGCATCTCCCATTTGGCCAGCTTCTCCACACCATGGTTGATTGGTTTTCCCTTTTTTGAAGCTCAACTAAGCAATAATCTTTCCAGTATGAGTCACAATCCATTAATGATTCACAGAAACATTAAAAAGGTAAGTTGCAAATTGTGTATTACTACTAAAAGAAATGTAATAAGCATGCCAGTGCCAATGAAACATATGCTAAGATTACAGACAGGGATTGATTTTATATCATTTTAATTTTAGTATATTGTATTTATAAAATCATAGGCACTGCAGCTGAATAGAACTGTTCATTGTTTCTCTCCCTTGGCAGGTTGCATAGGTTTGCTTGTTTGCTCGTTCATTCATTCGTTCTGTTGGTTTTGGTACTGTGGAACTTAGACTGCAGGAAAGAGGTCTCAAGTTAGATCCAGCTCGAATCATCTTAGTCCTGTGACCCAAGTGCAGTGTCTTCGCCAATAGGGACAACAAAGGGCAACAATAATAGTCTATATTGTTCTGGAAGTCACTTGGACTACCCTCACCAATCGTTCATAAGAGAACCTCTTGTTCCTGAAACGTTGATTTTTGTTAGTCTCTAATTCATGTCAGCCTGACACAACTTCCTCTAAGATATATAGTTTAAAGTATACACATACATACACTCCCTCTCCCGACCCCACACATTGTGTATGATTTTAGGTAAATATAAAATAGCAAGATTACTTGATGCTTCATCAAACGACAATGTTCCTTGTTCCTCTTCCCTCCTCCTTCTGTATTGACCATCACAGCCATCCCCAGTTGAAGCCCCACCATTTTTATTTGCCAGTTCATGTCACCTACAACCTTCATTCCCCTCTCATCCCTGTAGTCCTTTTATACGTTTCTGGTTCCTACAGTTACTCTATGGTTTATACTCAACATCTGAAGATTTGGAGCAGTGACCCTCCAATGAGAAAGAACATATGACATTTGTTATTCCAAGTGTGGGTTATCTCACTCAATACGATCTCTTCTAGCTCTATCCATTTACCTGAAATTTTCATTTTTCTTTGTAACTGAATAGCATTCCACTGTATACATTTTCGTTATCCACTCATCTTTTGAAGAACATTTTATGTTGTTGCTGTTTTCATTTACTGGTGGTTGAGAATAGGGCAGCAGTAAGCGTTGCTGAGCAAGTATCTGTGGAGCAGGAAGTCCTTTGAGCATATGCTAAGGAGTAGTATAGCTGGGTCACACAGTAGAGTTATTTTTAGTGTTTTGAGATTGCTCCACATTGAATTCCAGAGCGGCTGCACCAGTTTGCATTTCTCTCACCAGCGAATAAGTAGTCCTTTCCTATAGTGTTAGGATCATCTCTTGTCAGTTGATCTTAGCTAACTGAGTGGGTTAAGAGGAAATCCCAAAGTTGCTTTAATTTATATTCCCTTAATTGCTAAGGATGACGGGCACTTTTTGAGATAATGATTAACCACTTCTTTTCCTTTTATCAAGAACTCTCTTTTTAGATCACTAGCCCATTTTAATGGACTCGTTTCTTTTCTTGGTTCTTTTATTTTTGAATATTTTTCCTATATTTTTGATATTAATTCCCAGTCAGATATGTAGCTGGCAAAGATTCCCTCTCATTCTATGGCTTCTTCTTTATTCCATTGGTTGTTTCCTTAGCTGTACAGAAGCTTTTTCCTTTTCTGACTTTCAGTTGCCAGTTGCTCGTCTTGATTTCTAGACAAGTGAGGTCTTTTGCAGAAAGTCCTTTCTGCACCTCTATAGTATATATGGAATTGCCCATATTTTCTTCTAGCAGTTTTTGTGTTTCAGATTTCAAAATTAGGTCTTTGATCTACTTAGAGCTAATTGTGATAGATGTGGGTCAAATTTCATTCTTCAGCATGTGGACATCCAGTTTTCTCAGCACCATTTATTGAAGATGCTGTATTTTCTTCACTTGTTTGCCTTTTTGTCAATTAAAGATGGCTTTAGTTCCTAGTAAGGGCACCAGTGGAAGGGGAAGCCCTTGGTCTTGCCAAGGCTGAACACCCAGTGAACGTGATTGTTGTGGGGAGGGTGGTAATGGGGGGAGGATAGGGAGGGGAACACCCACATTGAAGGGGAGGGAGAGGGATTAGGGGGATGTTGGCCCGGAAACCGGGAAAGGGAATAACAATCAAAATGTAAATAAGAAATACCCAAGTTAATAAAGATGGAGGGGAACAAAAAAGAAAAACAATCTAATGTGAACTGTACAATATTAATTATAACTGATGAGATCTTTATATAGTTTATCATTTAACGTGATAAATATACGTTTTGATGGCTTCACGCTTCATTATATTTTAAACTGGCAGATAATTTGACATAACATGTTAGATATTTTGACAAGTAACAAAGCATTAGTCACTCTATTTTTCATTCATTAAGAAGGATTGTAATTAATATAATCCTTGAACAAATTATTTATCTAACTTTCACCATGGTGGGATAATAATGTAGCAAAGAATCTAAGATTAAAAATAAATGCATAGCAGTGGGTTGCAAAAGAAAAAAGATGGCTTTAGTTATTAGTACTAATGTTTGTGTCTTTTGCTTTATTTTATTGGTCTACATGTCTGTTTTCGTGCTATTACCATAGTTTTTATTATTATAGAAATATATGATTATTAGTATTATATGGTTATTATATAGCACTACTTGATGTCTTTGTGCTCAGGATTGTCTTGGCTACCTGGTTATATATGAATTATAGAAGTTTTTATATGTATGTGAATAATATTTTAGACAGTTTGTTTCCGGTTGTGCTGACTCTGCAAATTGATTTTGATAGAATGGTCATTTTCACAAAATTAATTCTATCATTCACACAGAATGACTTTCCACTTTCTAGTGTCTTTATCTCTCTCATTCTTCAGTGATTTGAAATTTGCTTTGTGGAGGTCTTTCATTTCCTTGGTTAGATTGATTAGAAGATATTTGACCATTCTTGAAGCTATTCTAAATGGGAACATGCCTGGGATCTCTTTTCAGCATGTTTTCTGTTGAAAGCACAGCAATGACCAACATGATAAGATATTTGTAATGGCGCAATAAGTAAAACCCACATATTGATGAGAACAGCTGTCTACTATGGTCAGAGACAGCCAGGGAAAAAAAGGTAAGAGCAAATTCATAAGAGAGACGTTATTTTCAATGCTTTGACTTCCCAGAGATGGTTTGTGTAGTCTCTTATACACAAAACTTTCCCCCATTTAAGAAAACTTCACATATCTACGTGTCTATGCATTCCTAATGCATACTTCCCCTTCCTCTTGAACAATAAATAGGTCATGCTCTAGCATCTGAAATGACAGAGGCGTATAAACTGTAAAACAAATATCAATGAATATTTCCTTCTCCAGGAATAACAATTACTAACGTATCTAAAACATAAAAACTAACATCCACATATAAAAGAAAAATAAACCAATATTTGGGATTGGGGGTTACTTTACTAGATTGTTCCTAACTCATCCAGGAGGATTTCAAGAAGGAGGGAATAGAGTACAATGTTATAAATGACGACAAGAGAGAAACTAGAATTGAGGATTGACAAATGGGAATGGGGAGAGGAGATTAAACAAAGGACTATGAGGAGAGAAAACTAACACTAAAGACCGTTTGAAAAACCATATGTAAACCTACTACTGCAGAACCTTCCTCAACTCTATGCAAGTATTAAATGCATTTAAGTAGAGTTACCATACAATGGGGCATAGAATTTTCCAACTAGGCATCCTATTCCACCAAGTAAAACATGCAATGCCAAGAATGGACTACATTTTCTTGAGTCATTACCGAAAGGGATCCCATAGAGCACCACCACACTCAAAATATCACCAGCTTCTGCCAAGGATATTGATTAGCTTCCACAACCTGATGTTAAGAACCTACTGCTGAAGACACACTTACTTACCTATGTCATTAAAAACAGAAAAATTGAGCTGGTGCCCAACTAGAAGCTTCATCCCTATAGATTAGCATTCATGGTGCTGGAAGGTACTTTTCACACTACCAACGGACAAAGGTAATCATTAGTATCCCTCAGTTACAAATACGGCAGCCTCCGTCGATGACTTGCCTGCAACACACACTGGTAATGCAGTAGCACAAATGTTATAGGACTTTAAAAAATGATATCCACTTTTTTAAAAAAAATGGATTTAAGGTCCATTTCATGAGACAGATACCAACAAAGTGGCCAGAAAACTGAGACTAGATGGGTCATGGGTCTTAGGGGAAAACCTTATACTATTATCCTGTTAAAGGAACATAGCTACAAAACTGACTCTTCTTTTTTTTTTTTTTTTTTTTATTAACTTGAGTATTTCTTATATTCATTTTGAGTTTTTTTCCTTTTCCCGGTTTTTGGTCAAACTTTCCCCTAATCCCTCCCCCTTCCCTTCTTTATGGGTGTTCCCCTCCCCACCCTCCCCCCATTGCTGCCCTCCCCGCAACAATCAATGTGCTCACTGGGGGTTCAGTTCCAGTAGACCCAGGGCTTCCCTTCCACTGGTGATCTTACTAGGATATTCATTTGTTACCTATGAGGTCAGAGTCCAGATCAGTCCATGGCGTCTTTAGGTAGTGGCTTAAACCCTGGAAGCCCTTTGGTTGTTTGGCATTGTTGTAACATATGGGGGTCCTTGAGCCCTTCTTAAAGCTCTTCCAGTTCTTTTCTGATTCCTTCAACGGGGGTCCTATTCTCAATTCAGTGGTTTGCTGTCAGGCTAATGCATTTCTCTGTGTTTGTTGTATCTTTCAGTCTCTCGGAGATCCATATCCGCCCTGTCGGCCTGCACTTTCTTGTTTCATCCATCTTGTCTAATTGATGGCTGTATATGCATGGGCCCATGTACGGGGCAGGTTCCGGAATGGGTGTTCCTTTTTGTGTCTTGCTAAACTGACTCTTAATGACATACCCCTCTATCCATAAAATTGCTTTGCTCAACCCTCATCCAAGAAGCTTCTTACAGTTGATGGTGATTAACACAACTGGACAATGTACGCAAAGTGAAAGACTTTGGAGCACTTAACTTTAAATGAGATGCCTTTCTATTTTTGGTCGTGAGCCTAATCTCTAATGGCTGAGCCGTCTCTCCAGCCCATGAGATGCCTTTATCAAGCCCCACTTCTCAATACTTAGGGATCTGTGCAGAAGACGAGGCAGAAAGCTTGCGAGAGTCAAAGGTGGTGGACAATTCCAAGAACAGGGCTGATACCCAGATGAGCTCAAAGGGGTTGTGACAGCATGCTAATGACCTGTACAGGTTCAAACCAGGCACAGTCTCAGCACTAAGAAGAGGAAGTAAAACAAAGTCCCACCCCAAGCCAGAGAACTATTTGCAACTGGGGGAGAAAAAAATCGTTTTTTTCTAACAAAGTGATATTGGTTATATCACACCAGTGCATAACCCATGCCTAGAAATAGTTAGCCAACACAGAATGTATCCCTGCTTTTGTATGCTGAAACAAGAGAGGGGAGAGAGACAGAAGCAAAAAGGCAGAGGAGAAGCAGAGAAGGCAGAGGCAGAGAGGCAGAGAACAGAGAAGCAGAAGCAGAAGCAGAGGCAGAGGCAGAAAAAGAGGCAGAGGCAGAGGCAGAGATGAGAGAACATGAAATTGGATGGGTAGGGAGGTGAGAAGGATCTGGGAGAAGTTGACAGAGAAGAAATGATGGATCAAAAGATACTGTATGAAATATTTAATAATAATTTTAAAAAAAAAAGATTCAATTTATGATATTACTAGTGAAAAAAGAAAATAAAAGTAATGGGAGAGATATATTTTGTAGCATTTAAGGAAAACCCAAATGAGGTTCATTCTATGTCTGTTTTACAGTTAACTGTCTTGCTTCAGTTAAGTGATGTATGCTGACAATTATGTTTATTGTTTTCAATCCAGCATTGTTTTTTTTGTTATTTTGAGTGACAACTTTAAATTTTACTACCTGGTTTTTTTCCCCCAAAGGATGTGTGCTAAAAAACATGGACAATTCATGTGGCGTGGGGTGGGAAAAGAGGAAGCAGCCCCTGCAGATGACCCAAGGACAGAAATCCTGTTTGTACAAGCTTTTCACCAGGGAAAAAGCCCTATGGCCAATAAAAAATCCGCAAGCAGAATATAGACTAGAACTTACTGTTCTTTTCCTTCCACCAGGCAGGAGACCTTTTGACATACACCAAACTTACAATTAGCTATTCATAAACCACTTCAGTAAAATTTTATCTTTCAACTAGGCTTGACTCAGGATGCATTGAAGTTGACGGTTGAAGACGACAATAAATGTTTCACGCTGTTCGTCCTGGTTCTGCTGAAACAATTTACTCCTCTTTGTGGATTTTTGAAAGCCAAATGTGTACAACGAGATTTCAGCCTTTCTTTTTACCTCTAGGAGGAGGGATAAAAAGCAAATAGTTTTCAAACATTTATGCCTTTTGTTATAGTTGTTATAGAGGTCTTCGAGAAGAAGGAGATCTCTTTAGTATTCCTTGTCTTACAATTTCTTGTACAGCACCAACTTATGGTCAGAGGAAACAAAGATGTTTTTATTCAAGTGTCCATTAAGTCTTAACTAAGGCTTTAGGAGTCTTTTCTGTCAATTCCAGAGTTTGTAAAAAGGATTCTACCCATTGTGTAAGACTCAATTCATGTTTGTTCTGTCTACATTGATGTTGTAAGTTTATATATATATTTGGCATCTTTCCTTATTGTTTAAAATACCAGTGTCCACATTGTCTAAATATTACCGGAGAGTTAAAACAATGCCATGGTTGTTTATGTTTACATGTGTGGTATAATGCTTTGTACAGAATCAAAAAATCATTGTGGGAAATGAATTTACAAAAAGATTAAGTGGAAACGTACTTTTAAGGTTTATTTTTGCTCAGTCTAGCCACTGCTGTGATACTCTAAAGACTATTGTTTTGGTGGACCCATTTCAGGAAATTATTTTTAAGGCAGGGCCCAGGAAGGACAAATCTATTCATTGGCCTTACCATCTCTCCATCATTCTGATTCAGTGGCTTTAACAGTGCAGTAAACTTTTTAGAGACACTAGGGTGCACCATTTTTGCATACCAGGGCAAAGTCCCAGGTTTGATATTTCTGAACCACTGTTCAATATAGGATGCTATTTCTCTGATAGTATTCACTGTTACCCACAATAATGTGCTTTTCAAAAATGTTTTATTCATGCGATCCATAAATTGTATACTCTTGTGGAGACCTTGAGTTGCCACAATGGAATTCTTCCACTTTAGAAACACTACAACTTTTCAATTTAAAATGGAAGTTAAAAGTGTGATTCAGCCACTTAAACCTCTTTGTCACACCTCTGAGTCACAGTACTGACTTGCAAAATTGGGCTATGAGAATTGGATTACTATTCCAATAAATGGTAGTGAAGTACATGTGGAATGTAAGAGATCCCTTATTGATCTGTGTTGTGATTGAGTTCAATTTATACCTTCAGTAACACAATCAAGGCAAAAATTAATACTCAGCTAGGTAGTTGACGAACGATGGATTAGTTCATATTAGTTAATGACAGAGCCATGGTCATTGAGGTGCGGGTAACGGGCGCTGAAAAAATTTTCAAAATGTAATAAAAGGAAAAGTTAGAATCCCATATGACCCTCATACATAAATAAAGAATATAATTTTCATATTTTTCTGTTGATATGAATGCTTTTGTGTATAGATCGCCTTTTTCCATCTCATTCCTTTCTCAGGTAACATGATGCAACAATTTACAACACAGCATCCTAGTGCTGTTAAGTAGCTTATGGTATAGGTATAAATTAAGTTACAGGATGAAGAAAAATGAACTTCAGAACTTGACTTTTTCATCAGCCTGTTTCCAGTTTTGTACCAGAGCAGGTGTCACACTGAAGAGAGTGGGGAGCATGGATTGTCTTTACCTGAAGATTAGATGTGTTTATGGAGATCTTATGGGTACCACATTTACTAACGGGTAGATTGATTGGGCCATGGGGAGCTCCAGGAATATATCCCAAACATATTTTGATGTTTACATGTTTAGGCTGTTTGGTGCTCTGGGATGAGATTATCATCTAAATCAGTAGATAGATTAAAGATGCTGCCTTCACCAAGGTCCAGGAAATGAAACAACCAAAAATGTCCCTCAAACGATGAAGACAAATGCCACATAGATAAACAATGGATTAATCAGTCATAGAAGATGAATGAAACCGTCATTTTGGACAAATATGCATGGAGCTGGCTATATGTACATGATAAACAGGAAATAAAAGACATGTGCTGGCACACACTGTCTCAGATGAGATCTAAAACAGATGGAGCTCAGATAAGCTGGAGATCACACGGCATCATAAAAAGCCTGAGGGGAAAAATGGAACTCAAGAGTTAGCAAATGCCTGATTAATGGGTAAGGAATCATAGTTAAGGGAATCAAAAAATATTTTGAGGTTACTATAGAACACAATGGATTTAAAGATAATGTGTTATGCATTGCAAAATCTAGAAGAATTTTTAAATTTTAATCATAAAGTATTACGAATATTGGAATATCAGTTTAACATGAACTAAACATTGTGCAACATGATGTACATTATATATTATACATATACTATATATTATATATTGAATATTATATGGTACCCCACCTATGTACTATTTTTTGTGTTTTTGAAGAATCAGTTAAAATTTAAAGTGAGATTCAGCCTCTTCAGCAGCCTCTGCTTTTTCTCCATCTACTTGGAACCGTCTTTGCTGCAGAACCCAGGGTCCCCTTGTTCTTTCTTACGACCCACGCCAACCACTCTTCCTAGATGTAGTCCATTACTTGTGACACACAGAGCTAACTGCTTTCTTACCAGGGACCCACACCAGAATCAGATAAGAACCTACTTTTATCTAGGATAATCCTACCTGGGCCACATAGCTACATGTTTAGTTACTTCTCCCAGTCTTTTTCCATTTTCTTTAGACCTGTCACCAATCAATGGCCAATCCAGAGCGATCAGTAACTCTGCCTCTGCCATCTTTTTGTGGAGTCAGATCCAAGTTCTACTTAAGAGGCCTCCTAAGTCGTCCTCCCTCCCTGCCTTCTAGCCATTGCCTACCCAAGGGTCCCTGAAGTTTGAACGCCAAACCTAGCGGCCCCAAGACTGAAAAAAACCAAGCAACATTCTTTTCTTCCGGTTTCAACTTATCAGTTTGAAGTAAGTAAAATAAAGATTAGAATAACTCAGAAGTTAGCATCTAAAACATATAAAGAAGAAAAACAGGACATCAATAAAACAAGAAACCAAATAAAATTGGAGAGAACTAAACTGAGAGTTCTACAAAAGGAAACCCAAAATACTGAGAAACACATACTAAAGTTAGAATGGCTGTAGAATCAACAAAAACAAGTTCTAGTTCATGTGGGAGATAAAAGAACACTTATCCATTGCTGGTAGGATTAAAAACTTATACAGCCATGGAAATTGGGGTATGGTAAATTTTTGAAATCTGGGAATAGATCTATTCAAATCCAAAAGAACTCAACATTCCAAATCTCACAGACACTTCAGCCACATGCATTGCTGTTCTATTCTACAATAATTAAATAAACCACCTCAATGTCCAAGAAGTGAAGAATGAAAATGTGTATATACAACCATGGAACACCATTTTAGCTAAAGAAAAATGAAACAAAATAAATTTGGACCTAACACACATAATCAGAAAAAGTATCTGGTTGTGCAAGGTAACCCAAGACCCAGGAAAAATGTCTTATGTTTTCTCTCATTGAGGTCTTAGCTTCAAACCTTTCGAGAGATGTGCTTACAGTCAGCCCAGTAACAAAGAAATCGGAAAGCAAATAGGGATGGTTGTTAGGCTATGGGGTTGGGGAGCAACAGAGAGGCAATAATAGGATACGAGGGATCTGATGGGGGTAATGGAAAAAAAGATGTCCTTACAGTGCAGGAAGAAGTTAAACCAAGAAGAAGGAGGGAGGAAGTAAAATACCAATAATTATGTGTAAAAAAGCATGAGAAATCATACTATTAACTATTTACCTTCAAAATTCTGTAATGCACATAAATCTGTGTTTAAATACACATATACTGTTTTAATGAATTTTTCTCATCTGGACTGATAGTGCTGTCTCCAAGAGCCAAAGATGACCAGCTTTCATGAAACCAGAACTATGGGCAACTGAGGAAAGCTGGGAGCAGGAGGGGTGGACTTCACCAGGGAAGAGCACACCAATTGGTTGTCCAGTGCCAAATCGCCAGTCCTGAAAAAAAAAAAAACATACAAGTAACATTATACAGGCCGCAAAGTTATCAGGGATTTAGGAGTGTGTGTGTGTGTGTGTGTGGTAAAGGACACGATTAATCTTAAATATATATCATGCAGTAACAATGAAAACAGAGAAGCCAAGAATCAAAGGAATAGGAAGGATATATTGGAGAGTTTGAAGAAAGGAAAGGCTAGGGAAAAAATACTATAATCATAATCTTAAAAAAAAAGAAACAGTAAAATAATTACAGAAAAGTATGTATGCCTTGGGTCTGGAGATTACTCCGTGGCTTACAGTTCTGACTGCTCTGACAGAAGACCACCATTCAATTCACAGTGCCATATACCACCTTGGATATGTTACCCTGATTAATAACAGTCCTTGAGAATCCAATGCCCCCTGGTGGCCAACCCAGGCACTGCATGAACGTAGTGCACAAACACACGCGCAAGGAATGGATATATATTACATTTAGCCATGAAATTAAAGGAGTGCGGAGGGTATATTGGGAGGCAGAAGACATTCAGTATGCTGTTTAGACATCCTCTCCCCTTTCATAGGCTCCTTTCTACTTTCATGCTCTTTTTTTATGCTTATTTGTTTTTTTCTCCATCTTTATTAAATTGGGTATTTCTTATTTACATTTCAAATGTTATTCTCTTTCCTGGTTTCCAGGCCAACATCACCCTAACCTCTCCCCCTCCCCTTCTATATGGTTGTTCCCACCCCATCCTCCCCCATTGCCCCCCTCCACCCAACAATCCCAACAACCTTTCACTAGGGGGTCCAGCTTTCGCAGGGCCAGGGGCCTCTTCCATTGCTCTGATCAGGCTATTCATTGCTACCTATGAGGTTGGAGCCCAGGGTCAGCTCCTGTGTACAGTCTTGGTAGTATTAGTCCTGAAGCTCTGGTTGGTATTGTTCATATTTGGTCTTGAGCCACTGAAGCTCTTTCAGCTCTTTCTCTGATTCCTTCACCGGGGCTCCCATTCCAGTTCAGTGGTTTGCTGGCATTCGCCATGTATTTGTTGTATTGCTGTGTTCTCAGAGAGATCTACATCCGTTCCTGTCGGGCTCGCAAATTCTTTGCTTCATCCATCTTTATCTAGTTTGGTGGCTGTATATGTATGCGCCACATGTGGGACAAGCTCTGAATGGGTGCTCCTTCTACCTCTGTTCTAAACTTTGCCTCCCTATTCCCTGCCAAGGGTATTCTTGTTCCCCTTTTAAAGAAGGAGTGGTGAAGCATTCGCATTTTGGTTATGCCTCTTGAGTTTCGTGTGTTCTGTGCATCTAGGGCAGTTCAAGCATTTGGACTAATAGCCACTTATCAATGAGTTTTTCTGTGATTGGGTTACCTCACTCAGGATGATATTTTCCAGTTCCCTCCATTTGCCTATGAATTTCATAAAGTCATTGTTTTTGATAGCTGGGTAATATTCCATTGTGTAGATGTACCACATTTTCTGTATCCATTCCTCTGTTGAAGGGCATCTGGGTTCTTTCCAGCTTCTGGCTATTATAATAAGGCTGCTATGAACATAGTGGAACATGTGTCTTCGTTATATGTTGGGGCATCTTTTGGGTTTATGCCAAGAGAGGTATAGCTGGGTCCTCAGGTAATTCAATGTCCAATTTTCTGAGGAACCTCCAGACTGATTTCCAGAATGGTTGTACCAGTCTGCAATCCCACCAACAATGGAAGAGTGGTCCTTTTTCTCCACATCCTCATGGGCATCTGCTGTCACCCTGAGCTTTTGATCTTAGCTGCATTCTCACTGGTGAGGTGAAATCCACCAGGGCTGTTTTGATTTGCATTTCCTTATGACTAAAAGATGCCAAACATTTCCTTTTAGGTGTTTCTAGCTATTCCTGCATTCCCTCTATGACTTCTTTGTTTAGCCTGAACCCCATTTTTTTTTTTTTGTCTTTTTGAGCTTGGGGATCAAACCTAGCCTTATGCCTTAGGCAAGCGCCTACCTCTGAGCTAAACCCCAACCCCCATTTTTTTAATAGGGTTATTTTTCCTGCAGTCTAAATCTTAAGTTTTTATATTTTGGATATAAGACCTACTTTTCACTTTATAGGATTGGTAAAGATATTTTCCCAATCTGTTGGTTGCCGTTTTGTCCTAATGACAGTGTCCTTTGCCTTACAGAAGCTTTGCAGTTTTATGAGATCCCATTTGTCAATTCTTGATCTTAGAGCATAAGCCATTGGTGGTTTGTTCAGAAAATTTTCTCCAGTGCCCATGTATTCGAGATGCTTCCCCACTTTTTCTTCTATTAGTTTGAGTGTATCTGGTTTGATGTGGAGGTCCTTGATCCACTTGGACTTAAGCTTTGTACAGGGTGATAAGCATGGATCGATCTGTATTCTTCTACATGTTGACCTCCAGTTGAACTAGCACCATTGGCTGAAAATGCTATTTTTTCCATTGATGGTTTTGGCTTTGTCAAATATCAAGGACCCATAGGGTGTGGGGTTCGTTTTGGGGGTGTCAATTCTATTCCACTGACTATCTGGTTGTCTCTGTACCAATACCATGCAGTTTTTATCACTATTGCTCTGTAATACTGCTTGAGTTCGTGTACAGTGATTTCCCCAGAAGTCCTTTTGTATTGTTGAGGATAGTTTAGCTATCCTGGTTTTTTTGTTATTCCAGATGAATTTGCAAATTGTTCTGTCTAACCTCTGAAGAATTGGATTATATTTTGATGGGGATTGCATAGAATCTGTAGATTGCTTTTGGTAAAATGGCCATTTTTACTATATCAATCCTGCCAATCCATGAGCATGTGAGATCTTTCCATCTACTGAGGTCTTCTTCAATTTCTTTCTTCAGAGACTTGAAGTTCTTATTGTGCAGATTTTTCACTTGCTTGGTTAAAGTCACACCAAGGTATTTTATATTATTTGGGACTTATTATGAAGGGCAACATTACCCTAATTTCATTCTCAGCTTGTTTCTCTTTTGTGTAGAAGAAGGCTACTGATTTATTTGAGTTAATTTTATACGCGGACAGTTTGCTGAAGGTGTTTGTCAGGTTTAGTAGTTCTCTGGTAGAACTTTGGGGATCACTTAAATATACTATCATATCATCTGCAAATAGTGATATTTTGACTTCGTTCCTTCCAATCTGTATCCCTTTGATCTCCTTTCGCTGTCTGATTGCTCTGGCTAGGACTTTGAAAACTATATTGATTGAGTAGGGAGAGAGTGGGCAGCCTTATCTAGTCCCTGATTTTAGTGGGATTGCTTCAAGTTTCTCTCCATTTAGTTTAATATTAGCTACTGGTCTGCTGTATATGGCTTTTACTATGTTTAGGTATGGGCCTTGAATTCCTATTCTTTCCAGGACTTTTATCATGAAGGGGTGTTGAATTTTGTCAAATGCTTTCTCAGCATCTAATGAAATGATCATGTGGTTTTATCTTTCAGTTTGTTTATATAATGGATTATGTTGATGGTTTTCCAGATATTAAACCATCCCTGCATGCCTGGGATGAAGCCTACTTGATCATGGTGGATGATTGTTTTTGATGTGCTCTTGGATTCAATTTGCTGTGAATTTTATTTTATTTTTTGCAACATATTCATAAGGGAAATTCTTAAAGTTCTCTTTCTTTGTCTTTTTTTGGTTTAGGTATAAGATAATTGTATTTTAGAAGGAATTCGCAGTGCTCCATCTGTTTCAATTTTGTGGAATAGTTTGGATAAGTATTGGTATGAGGTCTTCTATGAAGGTCTGATAGAATTCTGTACTGAACCCATCTGGACCTGGGCTTTCTTTGGTTGAGAGACTTTTAATGACTGCTTCTATAACTTTAGGAGTTATGGGGTGGTTTAAATGGTTTTTCTGTTCCTGATTTAACTTTCGGTATCTGTCTCTGTCTAGAAATTGTCCATTTCCATATTTTCAAATTTGTTGAATATAGGCTTTTGTAGTAAGATCTGATGATTTTTTGAATTTCCTGATTCTGTAGTTATGTCTCCTTTTCATTTCTGATTTTGTTAATTTGGACACACTCTCTGTGTCCTCTGTTATCTGGCTAAGGGTTTATCTATCTTGTTGATTTTCTCAAAGAACCAATGTTTTGGTTCTGTTGATTCTTTCTATGGTCCTTTTGTTTCAACTTGGTTGATTTCAACTCTGAGTTTGGTTATTTCGTGCCATCTACTCCTCCTGGGTGTATTTGCTTCTTTTTGTTCTAGAGCTTTAAGTGTGTTGTCAAGCTGCTGACATATGCTCTCTCCTGTTTCTTTCTGCAGGCACTCAGAGTTATGAGTTTTCCTCTAGCACAGCTTTCATTGTGTCCCATAAGTTTGGGTATGTTGTATCTTCATTTTTATTAAATTCTAAAAAGTTTTTAATTTCTTTCTTTATTTTCCTTGACCAGTTATCATTGAGTAGAGCATTGTTCAACTTTTTTGCATATATGGGGCATTTCTTCCCTTATTATTATTGAAAACCAGCTTTAGTAGGGGGTGTTCTGATAGTATGGATTATTTCATCTTTTCTGTATCTGTTGAGGCTCTGTTTTGAAGCTCCAATTATATGGTCAATTTTGGAGAAAGTACCAGGAGGTGAGAAGAAGGTATATTTTTTGTTTTAGGATAGAATGTTCTATAAATATCTGTTGTCCATTTGGCTCATGACTTCTCTTAGTCTGTCTACGTCTCTGTTTAATTTCTGTTTCCATGATCTGTCCATTGATGAGAGTGGGGTGTTGAAATTTACTATCATTGTGTGGAGGTACAATGTGCTTTGAGCTTTAGTAAGGTTTCTTTTTTTATGAGGTGCCCTTGTATTTGGGAGCATAGATATTTTAGGATTGAGAGTTGATCTTGTTGATTTTTCCTTTGATGAATATAGAGTGTTTCCTTATCTTTTTTGATGACTTTTGGTTGAAAAATTTATTTTATTTATAATGTCAGAACTTCTCCTGCTTTCTTCTTCAGTCCTTTTTCTTGAAAATTTGTTTTCCAGCCTTTCACTCTGAGGTAGTGTCTGTCTTTGTCTCTGAGATGTGTATTTCCTGTAGACAGTAGAATGTCCCTATTATAGATCCAGTTTTAGTCTATGTCTTTTTTATGGCGTAGTTGAGTCCAATTAATGTGGAAAATAGTAAAAGAAATAGTGATTGTTACTTCCTATTTATATTACGTATTTGATGGAGGAATTATGTTTGTACTTTCTCTTTCGTTTTGTTGCAAAATCCATTAGTTTCTTTACTTTTCTTTGGTGCATCTTGCCTCCTATGTTGGCTTTACCATTTGTTTATCCTTTAGCTGGATTTGTATATACGTTGTTAAATTTGATTTATCATAGAATATCTTGGTTTCTCCATCAGTGTTCATTGAGAGTTTTGCTGGATACAGTAACCTAGGGCTGGCATTTTGTGTTCTCTTAGGGTCTGTATGACATCTGTCCAGGATCTTCTGGCTTTCATAGTCTCTGGTGAGAAGTCTGGTGTGATTCTGATAGGTCTGCCTTTATATGTTACTTGACCTTTTTCCCTTACTGCTTTTTATTTTCTTTCTTTTGTGCATTTGGTGTTTTGACTATTATGTGATGGGAGCAGTTTCTTTTCTGGTCCAATCTATTTGGAGTTCTGTAGGCTTTTTGTATGTTTATGGGCATCTCTTTCTTTTTAGGTTAGGAAGTTTTTCTTCAGATTTTGTTGAAGATATTTACTCGGTCCTTTGAGCTGGAGTCTTCACCTCTTTCTCTATACCCTATTATCCTAGGGTCGCATCTTTCCATTGAGTCTCCTGGATTTTCTGTAATGTTTTGGACCAGTAGCTCCGTTTTACATTATCTTTGATGGTTGTTGTCCATGATTTGGAATCTTCTGTTCCTGAGATTCTCTTCTATCTCTTTAGTAGTTTGGTGATGCTTGTATCCTGGTTCTTTGATCTCTTCCTTTAATTTTCTATCTCAGGTGTCTCCCTTTGTGCTTTATTTATTGTTTTATTTCATTTTTAACTCCTGGATAGTTTTGTTCATTTCCTTCTCCTGTTTGGTTTTCTTCTAGTAGTTCTTCCAAGGGATTTTTCATGATTCCTCATGGGGCGTCTAGTATTTTATATATGTTACTTGTTTTCCTTAAGAAGGTTTTACATGTCTTTTCTTTAAGTCCTCCATCATCCTGTTTGATCAAACGTATCGAAAATCTAGATCTTTGCTTTTAGTATGTGTTTACATATTCAATGTTTGTTTCTGGGAGAATTGGCCTGATGATGCCGTAATCTTAATTTCTGTTGCTTGGTCCTGTGTGTCGCCTTTTGCCATCAGGTTGTCTCTAGTGTTACTCTTGTTTGCTATTTCTGACAGTACATTGTCCGGCAGAAATGTTTCTGGGAGTGCTGAGGACCTGTGTTTCTAGTTTGTTTTGTTTTGCTGTTTTCTTTCAGCCAGTTAGTGTGACAGAGTGTTACTGCTGTACGCAGTGTTTTCCCTGTCTACTGGTCTTCAGCTGTTCCCTGCGCAAATCCTGAGTCCACTCAGGTAGACTGCTGTGGAGCAGAAACAGCTGGTACTTCCTGCTGTGGTCCCTGTGAAGGCTCAAGCTTGTTCTGTGCAGCTGTGAGTTTCCTTCTGCAGGGCAGCAACCAGGAAGGGCTCAGTCGCTTCTTTCCGCAGCATGCACCAGGGTCCGTATGGCGCTAAGTGTTTCTCCTGAGTCGAGATGTGGGCGAGTGCTAAAGCTTTCTGGTTTCCCAGGCGTGGTCTGCCCTCTCTGAAGGCTTAGCCTACCAGGATTGGGGTTTCAGACCTGACCGGGTCCTTCCAGGTCTGTGGAAGCTTTGGGTTGTGCTGTTTTTAGGATGAGTTGTAACCATTACAAATATACCACATTCTGTATGTACCCTCTAATGAGGGGTAAAAATTGGCTTGTTTCAGCTTTAATACTATAACAGGTTGCTATGAACAGCTGAGCATGTGTCTTTGTTATATGTTGAAGCATCATGTGGAGTATGCCCAGGGAGCAGTATAGCTGGGTTCTCAGGTAGAACTATTTCCAATTTTCTAAGTAACTTCTAGACTATTTTCCAGAGTGGTTAAATTAGACGTAATCGCATCAGCAATGGAGAAGCCTTTGTTCCTGTTAATCTGTTTACACCCAAGTTTTATCTTAGCCATTCTGGTTTCATACAGAATCTCAGGGTTAAGCTTCAATTTGCATTTTCCTGATGACTAAGAATGTTTGGAATATTTCTTCAAGGGGATCAGCCTTCGAGATTGTTCAGTTGGAGAATTCTGTTTGGGTTCTGCAGCTAATCATTTTTAAACAGGTTGTTGGTCCTCTACATCTAACTTTAAGCTCTTGTATATTTTGGATGCCAGTACTTCATCACACATAGAGTAGGGGTTGGTAGCATCTTTTTCTCAACCGGATTGCCATTTTTTCCTATTACAGTAGCCCACTCTTTGTGAAGTTGCTGCATTATGAGGTCTCATTTGTCGGCTTTTTGATCTAAGTAGCATAAGCCATTAGGATTCTGTACAGAATTTCCCCTGTGCCACTTGTTCAAGGTTCTTTGTCCTACTTTCTCTTTATTAGTTTCAGCTTATCTGGTGTATGTGAAGGTTCAGATCACTTGGACTTGCTTTATGAAGAAGTAGATAAATGGGTCAATTTGAATTCTTCTACAGGCACACTGAAATGTTGAAATTAACCTCATTCTGTTGTTGAAAATGCAGTAATTACTTTTAGTTTAACATAGGTATGCATTTTTTCAGGTAAAATAGGTTATTTTCCATTGCAGGGTCTGTTAACCTTCAAGGACCTGTCTGTGTACTTTTCACTGGAGGAATGGGAATGTCTCTAATTTGCACAGAGAGGATTGTATATAGATGTGATGTTGGAGAATTACAACAGTCTATTATTTGTGGGTAAGAATGTACTTCTTGTTGAATTTCTAATTCTTTCTTTGAAATTTCCTACTATGTGTCTGTTATGTAACTCTTTAAATGTCTAGAGATCTCCAAATGATGGAAATTCAGGTTAAAATCTGACCTTTTTCTTTATGTTCCCTTTATATTTATTTGCTTGCTTTGGAAATGTCCAGATACTTACTTTCTGAAATTTCATTACAGATATGGAAAATTTTATTCCGTCCTCTAGTTTCTGCAATGTATAATTAGATTTTGTTTTTTTATTGGTTATTTTATTTATTTACCTTTCAATGTTATGCCAATTACCCCCTGCTACAAATCCCATATCCCATCCCTTCTTTTTCTGATTCTATGAGGGACTTCATCTACCCAAAACCTAATCCTGTCTCTCACCCATGATTCCTTTACACTGTGGCATCAAGTGTCTACAGGACTGTGGGCTTCCTCCCATTGATGCCATTTAATATAATCCTCTGCTTCTCATATGTAGCTGAAACATGGGCCCATCATATGTACTTTTGGGTTAGGTGTTTAACTTCATATTTCTGTAATTTCTGAATGGTTGATATTATTGTTCCTTGTATGGGGTTGAAAACCTTCACCTTCAGCCATTCTCCAACATTTCCATTTGGGGTCCCTGTGCTTAGTTCATTGTTGGTTGCATGCCTCCAATAGTATTTGTGAGGCTCATACATTGTGCCCTCTGAGAATACAGCTATCTCACTCTCGTCAGCAAATACTTTATGGTGTCAAATGTAATAATGTCTTATGTAGTATCTATATATAAAATGGATCCCCATTTGGGTAAAGTTCAGAGTGCATTTTCTTCTTATTCCCCATTAGAATATTAGTTAGTCCCCATTTTGTTTAGACATCCGCTAATTCAAGGCACGTTTTCGAGAAGGTAATGGTATAATTTGGAAAATAAGATTTAAAAGAAGGTTGCACTCTCATACCATTTCATATAGATGTAGTTTGAGGTTCTTTGAGGATCCATATAATCACCAAAATAAACCCCAAAAACTTCTCTTGAGAGCACATATCCATGAGAATATATAGTTTATCGGAAACTGCAGCAAACACTTTGATTGCTGAACTACCTAGTCCTCATTTAAGAATCCTCATATTCCTAATTACATTTTTTTCAGAAAATCATCTTTATATGGAAAGTGTGAGAAGGTCTTTAATCACACAAAGAGCACATTGCCCTCGAAAGCATGTGAATATCCAAGAGAATCCTCTTTCTCTATGCGGCAAGTTTAGTAATATCATTTATGAATCCTCCAAAGTACATTTTAAACTAACCAGAGATATGCCTCTTCAACTCTCAAACCTAAAAGGATACAAAACTGGGAACACTAAAAAGGTTGTATATATAAAAGACTGTGTAAAACTTTAAATGTGTTCTCGTCATTAATCCTAGAATCACAATCCATATTGGGGTGAAAGAACAAAAATAGAAATACAGACTTGATGCTTTTTGGTTCATACAAAAACCTGCCAAAGAAACAATAGTGAAGTGATTCTATAAATGTAGTGAATTGGACAAATGCTTTACCCAGAAATGCACCTAAAGTCAGCAGATAATTCCCCAAGAAAAGAAGCTCTTATACATGTAGTCAATGTCACAAAGGTTTCACCAAAACTTATTCAAATTCATCAGAGAATTAATACATAGAGAGAAGCCTTAGATGCAGTGAATGTGACAAATGTCTTATTTAAAATTTAATCTTTAATAATCACAACATACCCATATAAGAGAGAACTTAATGTAGTGAATGTGACAAGGCTTTTACCAACATCTTATCTAAGCTTTCATCAGCGTAATTGCACAGGAGAGAAACCTTGCTAAATGCAGCAGTGAACGTGACAAATGCTTAATTCTATCAATCCCGTTCTAGGATTCATCAGAGAATTCATACAAGAGAGAAAACCAAGCAAATGCAGTGAATGGTGACAAATGCTTTGAATAAAAAAAGGTATCTTGAGAATCTATATGAGAATTCATACAAGAGAAACCTCCATAAATGCAAAGGAATGTGGACAAATTCTTTCCAGAATCCAATCTTAGTACTCATGAGAGAGAATTTACAAAAGAGAACTCACGAAAAGCAGTGAATGTGTATAAATGCTTACTAGGAAGCAATCTCATCTCATAAGTTATCAAACAATTCATATGAGACAATACCTACAAAGGTTTGTGTGGCGTAAATCGTATTACCACAACCTCAGTTCATGTTATAACAGAGATTTTATACATGAATCTTATAAGGAAGAATGAGACAATCCTTTATGAAGAAATACCATCAAGTAAATTAATTTTAGAAAAAATACAGGAGATAAAGCTGGAATGTACCTAAGAGAATACTTTAGTTTTGACCTCATTTTTCAGAATTCTAACCAAGAATATATATAGGTAAAGAATCTGAACAAATATAATAGGTATGCATTAATCTTTTGTCTTCATATCATGTCAGTGGGAAACATCTGAACAGCTCTTTTTGCAGAAAGTATTTCTTCAGAAAATATGTGGCATGTAAGTTTTCTTCAGGGTGTATGCATATATCTGAGATTCTACACTAGAGAATTTGATGGATCATGAAAACTTGTTAAAATCATGCAGTGTCTGAAATTGTAGAGTGTCAACTATTTGTGCTGGGAGAAACTCTGAAAATGTGACAATGTAGAAAGCCATTAATCTTTCATTGGTTCACGTGCTCAAATATTACGATGAAGACAAGTGGGGAAGCCAGAAGAATGTAATATTAGCAACCTTCTTAGGAATAAAATAATCCAACAAAGGGAAACCACTCATGTACTATACCCCTCAAAATTTCCAATAAAACTGGCAGCATTCTGTATATTCAATTCTGAATGATGCAAATTTAGGCAAATTATACTACAAAGTATACATTTGACACCCAGGCCAAGAAGACTTAAGGTTATTATCCTACATATATTCGACAGATATGAAATGCTTGAGTATCCAGAAACAATAATTCTTATCAAATGCTGGTCTATGTTCCAGAATAACACTGATTCTGGGGTCCCTTGTGCTCTGGGTCAACAACTCCTTCCATTGTTCTGTAAATAAGGAGGAATGATCTGTCAGTGTGACTTGGTTGTTTTCTAATGTACTTGGGATGTACTTAGATGAACATATTTCCACCTTCCGCATCTTCCTCAATTTTTTTTCTTCAGAAAACGCTCTTATTGCTACATGCTTTTACCCTTCTTTGATTAGATGTAAAATGAATTTACTTAATTTTATTGTGGGCTATTGTACCACTTATCCTGTTTATTAAATTTCAAGTAGAGGATAAAGCCTTACTTACTGTGTCAACCCATCCAGTCACTTGGCAAAATAATTTCAACTGTAGTTTTCACACTTTTGGTCTCACATTATCTGAAATGTTGATATTTTGAGTTCTTCGTTTAACATTGTATCCCTTGATTTCCTTCTTTAGTTGCCTGATTGCTATTTCTAGAACTTCCAGTTACTGTATTGATGAGATATGTGGAGAGTGGACAGCCTGTTTGTCTCAAAGTGATTTAGTATGGAAATGCTTGAAGTTTCTTCCAGTCTAATTTGATTTTTGGTATTAATTGCCGTATATTGCCTGTATTTATTTAGATGTTTGTAATTTTATCTCCAAATTTATAAAGATACTTGGATTTCATCAAACACAATTATAGCTCAGTGAGATATTTATATGGGGTTTTCTTCAGTTTTTATATTGTGCATTATTAGTATTTACATACCTTTGTTGGCAAATTTATTTACATTTGGAATAAACTGCAATCCAATAATTTATGAATACCTGTTATGTAGACTGTGTAGGAGGAAACAGGCTTGATCCACATTTTGACATGGACACACACACTTTGAACCAGACTATGAGGCACAGGACATGAGATGCCATCCCAGACAAGGTGCCTGTACATTAAATTACAGAACTGAAATAATTCGAGATCTAGCTGCTTCGGCACAGAGTAAATTTCAAAATGTTAAATAGCCAGTACATCATTAAGGTGGGGCATACCTTCTGATGTAGGCCTGAATAATGATGATAGAAGGAAGTATCACTTTCTTCACCTTGCTTGCACTGGGTCAAATATCTGTTGAAACTACTTAGAGAACTATACATAAGCAGAAAAGTAGATGAGATGACTAGTTTCTAGGATTGATTTGACTTTGGCTTTCCTATTAACTGCTGTTTTCCCATTATAGGGTTAGTTGGTGGATTTTTAAGGCAGTGAACTACCACTGTATCCATGGAGTCATTTTACTAGCTCTTTCTTTGAAAGCTAGTTATAATTGTGCATCAAAAACCATCTGTCAAGGACCTTTTGTTGATGCTGTTAGAGATTATTAACACTCCCTCTATCTCTTTCAGGGTTATAAGACTGCTCAGATAGTTTACCTGCTCTTTTTGATTTATTTTTGCAATAGTTATGTCTAAAAAATCATCCATTTTATTTCTAGAGTATTTTCCAAATTTGTAGAATATAAAAGTTTTTGATGAAAGACAATGCTTTCTGAATTACATGAGCATCCATGTTCACATCTCTTTTCCTACTTACAATTTTTACAAATTTGCTTCCCTGTCTTCTTCACACTTGGCTAAATGGGTTTGTCTGTTAGAGCAGTCTTGAAAATGGTAAGTTTTTAGGTTGGAAGTTAACGTGTCTTTAGCCTTATGTTGTGAAAGTGTAAGGCCTTAGGTTAGATCAAAGCAGGCATATTCTACACCAGGTACCTAGAAATGCTTGAATTTAGTCAGATAGAATAAATCTTATTGTGAGAACTGAGTACTGACAGAAGACTGGTGGTCAGGGCCATAAGAAGCTTCCAATTACCATCTCCCTGATTACCATTTTACTCCAGGTCACAAATTCCGTCATTGAGCCAGGCCCATTCTTGTAGGTTACCTAACCCTCCCTTCATTTTCATCATATTATATCTTTCAGTTTGAGAAAAATTGAAAATTATCAAATTGGATTTGGGACTTCTTGACTGTTTTCAATTTTTGAGTCTTTGTCCCTCATCTTCCTAGGAACCCCAGACCCACGCCAACTGTCCCAAGAAGGCTGCCTGTTCAGTCTTTGTAGATTTCATGTCAAAAACAGCCTGTTTTGATTCTTTCTGTTTGTGTTTTCTCTTGCTTTTATTCATTTTATTAACTTTATACATCTCATTTTATTTTATTTACTTTTCCAAAATGTTGTCTTGTCTTTGTCTACCTTCCATGAATCTTCTCACTGTAAATACATTTCCTTCTTTGCATATGAAAGAGTGCTCATCCAATTCACTCATTCTCCCTCACCCTGTTAGTATCCAAATGTTGGGTTAGGCACTTCAGTTTTGCCAGAATTAAGATAATTATTTCACAGAGGCCAAAAAGGTAAATAGTAGTTGTTATATTTATTGGAGGAAGTAGACCAGCCTAAGCTCTTGTTTGTGGCTTAATTCTCTCGGAGAGTTTGAGGTCCAAGTTAGTTAATACCAGTTTTTCTTCCTATGAAAGCAAGAACCCTATTCACAAACCCCAGTTCTTCTTCTAACTATTCTAGGTAACCTTGATTTCCAGCTCAATGAATGGCTGTATCTGCACTCCATTCCTGCCTGCTGCTGTAAAGACTCTGGATGACGCCATGCCAGGCTCCTTCTAAAGCAACACAAGCATCAATTATGGTGTCAAGGATTGATGCCAGCTCATGGAATTATCCCAATAATGGGCTGGGTGGATAGTTTTTCTTTCAGTGTCGGATCCCTTGACACTGCATTTCCTTTTGGATTTTAACAATTAACAAGATTTGAAGATAATCAGGTACCTCTATTCCAATAAAGGCAAATGGTAACACTTACCAGAATGTGTTCTATTTTATATCCCCATCTACCTGCTGTTGTACATTTTGGCTAAGGTCATCACCACCTGGTTCTGTGGATCCTCCCCTACAATCTGGAACTTAGAGTTTTATTCTGTCCCACACTCCAACACCTCTGGGCTTCTCCTCTCCCCATACCTGATTTTACCCCCATTTCTCCTTTCTCCTCTTTCAGCTTTATCCCTCTTTCTTTGCCTCCTGTGATTATTTTCCCTTTAACTAGATTGAAATATCCATAGTTGATCCTTTTCATTATATATCATAAGGATTCACAGAGTTATATTATGGTAATAGAAGTTTTTGTCTAATATCTGCTTGTCAGTGAGTGCATATGATATACATTCTTTTGTCCCTGGGTTCCTCACTCGGGATATTCTCTAGTCTTAACCATTGGCATGCAAATTTCATGATGTCCCAATTTTTAATAGCTGAGTAGTTCTCCATTGTGTTGAAAAATACTATTTTCTGCAACCATTCCTTTGCTAAGGGACCTCTGGGATATTTCCATCATCTGACTATTACAAATAAGGCAGCTATGAACACATTTGACATGTGCCATTGTGGTATCTTGAGAATCTTTTATGTATTTGCCCAGGAATGGTATACCTAGGTCTATAGGTACAAGTATTTCAAATTATCTGAGGAGCTGCCAGATTAATTTCCAGAGTGCTTGTGCCAGTTTGCAATCCTACCAGCAATGAAGGAATGTTCCTCTTTTTCCATAGCCTCACCAGCTAGAGCATTTAGACAACAAAAAGAGTTTAATGGGATACAATTTTGTAAGGCAGCAGTCAATGTATCATTATCTGTGGTTGCTATCCTTGTATATAGGAGCAACCACCAAAATTCTACCAGAGAATCCCCACAGGTAATGAAAGACCCCCGGAGCGGGGAGACCCTCACTCAAGTCTCGGGATGATTTGACCCCCCAAGAACTCACGTGAGACCACCCTTGCTGTAATAAACATGAGGCTTATTGATAGGAACCAGTGCACTGGGGTCGAGACTCATATCCCACGCAGGGACAGTGGAGTTCGACCCCCAGTAACTAAGACAAGGGGAATTTAAAGGAAGAAACCTCAACCCCAGCGGGTAGGGAGGGCATCATTGGAAAATGTCGAGAATACCAGTGAATCACAAGGAGGAGCTTCCTGTTTCTCAAGATTGTTTACTTTATGGCCCATCAGTTCCTGGGAGAAGCTTCCTGCTTCTCAAGATTATTCCCTAAGATTTTAATCTAACTTTATGGTCAACTAGTGTAGGGAGCGGCGCAGCAGCTGTATGATAATGAGGTGAATCTGCCGCCCTCCTAACAACAGTACTGAGACAAGCGGGGTTTGCACCTTACGCCAGTCCATAGCATTACAAGTTAATGGAGGCTCATGAGGTTCATGCC
>NC_046172.1:388515-497304 GCF_011064425.1 Rattus rattus | reverse complement strand
AATGTCAAACCAAGTTATTTTATATTATTTGCAACTATTATGAAGGGTATCATTTCCCTAATTTCTTTTTTTTTTTTTTTGGCCTTCAGTTTTTTTATTCTGTGTGCACAAAGACTAGCATGATTGGTATCACAGGGTAGACAGTTGGTTTCTCTGGGTAGACAGTCAGAATCATCCATTCAGGTCGCTTTAGTCCAACTTAATGAAGTTTATGTCCTTCAAGCATCTCGACGGAAGCACTGTCGGCACATGTTCAGCCCAGATTACGGATCAGACCGTGGCTAGGAGCAGACGCGCAAGAGCGAGAACCCTGGTCAACTTCCGGGTGACTCAGTAGAGCTGCTGGTGACCCATCTTGCCTTCAGACGCCCAAGGAGGAAAAAAAAAAAGCCATTTCCCTAATTTCTTTCTCGGCTTGTTTCATTTTTGTGTAGAGGAAGGCTACTGATTTATTTGAGTTAATTTTATACCCAGCCACTTTGCTGAAGGTGTTTATCAGGTTTACTAGTTCTCTGGTGGAGCTTTTTGGGGTCACTTAAATATACTATCATATCATCTGCAAATAGTGATATTTTGACTTCTTCTTTTCCAATCTGTATCCCCTTGATCTCCTTTTGTTGTCTCATTGCTCTGGTTAGAACTTCAAGAAGTATATTGAATAAGTAGGGAGAGAGTGGGCAGCCTTGTCTAGACCGTGATTTTAGTGGGATTGCTTCAAGTTTCTCTCCATTTATTTTAATGTTAGCTACTGTTTTGCTGTATATGGCTTTTACTGTGTTAAGTATGGGCCTTGAATTCCTATTCTTTCCAGGACTTTTATCATAAAGGGGTGTTGAATTTTGTCAAATGCTTTCTCAGCATCTAATGAAATGATCATGTGATTTTGTTCTTTCAGTTTGTTTATATAATGGATCACGTTAACGGTATTCTGTATATTAAACCATCCCTGCATGCCTGGGATGAATCCTACTTGATCATGATGGATGATTGTTTTGATGTGCTCTTGGATTTGGTTTGCAAGAATTTTATTGAGTATTTTTACATCAATATTCATAAGGGAAATTGGTCTGAAGTTCTCTTACTACATTGGGTCTTTCTGTGGTTGAAGTATAAGAGTAATTGTGGCTTCATAAAAGGAATTCAGTAGTGTTCCATCTGTTTCAATTTTGTGGAATAGATTGTATAGTATTGGTATGAGGTCTTCTATGAAGGTGGTATAGAATTCTGCACTGAACCCATCTGGACCTGGGCTCTTTGTTCTTAGGGAGACCTTTAATGACTGCTTCTATTTCTTTAGGAGTAGTGGGGTTGTTTAAATGCTTTATCTGTTCCTGATTTAACTTTGGAACCTTGTATCTGTCTAAGTAATTGTCAATTTCCTGCAGATTTTCAAGTTTTGTTAAATATAGGCTTTAGTAGGATATGATGATTTTTTTTTAATTTCCTCTCATTCTGTAGTTATGTCTCCCTTTTCATTTATGATTTTGTTAATTTGGACACACTCTCTGCGTCCTCTCCTTAGTCTGACTAAGGGTTCATCTTTCTTGTTGATTTTCTCAAAGAATCAACTTTTGGTTCTGTTGATTCTTTGTATAGTCCTTTTTGTTTCTACTTGGTTGATTTCAACTCTGAGTTTGATTATTTCCTGCCTTCTACTCCTCCTGGGTGTATTTGATTCTTTTTGTTCTAGAGCTTTTAGGTGTAATGTCAAGCTGTTGATATATGCTCTCTCCTGTGTCTTTCTGCAGGCACGCAAAGCTATGAGTTTTCCTCTTAGCAGCACTCAGAGCTATGAGTTTTCCTCTTAGCACAGCTTTCATTGTGTGCCGTAAGTTTGGGTTATGTTGTACCTTCATTTTCTTTAAATTCTAAGAAGTCTTTAATTTCTTTCTTTATTTCTTCTTTGACCAGGTTATCATTGAGTAGAGCATTGTTCAACTTCCATGTATATGTGAGCGTTCTTCCCTTATTGTTATTGAAGACCAGCTTTCACCCGTGGTGTTCTGATAGAACACATGGGATTATTTCTATCTTTCTGTATCTGTTGAGGCCTGTTTCATGACCAATTATATGATCAATTTTGGAGAAAGTACCATGAGGTGGTGAGAAGAAGGTATATCCTTTTGTTTAGGATAGAATGTTCTATAAATATCTGTTAAGATCATTTGGTTCATGAATTCTCTTAGTCTGTCTACGTCTCTGTTTAATTTCTGTTTTCATGATCTGTCCATTGATGTGAGTGGAGTATTGAAATCCACTACTATTATTGTGTGAGATGCAATGTGTGCTTTGAGCTTTAGTAAGGTTTCTTTTATGTATGTAGGTGCCCTTTCATTTGGAGCATAGATATTTAGGATTGAGAGTTCATCTTGGTGGATTTTTCCTTTGATGAATATGAAGTGTCCTTCCTTATCTTTTTTGATGACATTTGGTTGGAAATCGATTTTATTCGATATTAGAATGGATACTCGAGCTTGTTTCTTCCGACCATTTGCTTGGAAAGTTGTTTTCCAGCCTTTCACTCTGAGGTAGTGTCTGTCTTTGTCTCTGAGGTGGGTTTCCTGTAGGCAGCAGAATGCAGGGTCCTCATTTCGTATCCACTTTGTTAATCTAGGTCTTTTTATTGGCGAGTTGAGACCATTGATGTTGACAGACATTAAGGAATAGTGAATGTTGCTTCCTGTTATATTGGTATTTGCATGTGAGATTATGTTTGTGTGCTTTTCTTCTCTTTGTTTTGTTGTTTAGGTCATTAGTTTCTTGCTTTTTCTAGGGTGTAGCTAGCCTCCTTATGTTGGGCTTTACCATTTATTATCCTTTGTATCACTGGATTTGTAGAAAGATATTGTGTAAATTTGGTTTTGTCATGAAATATCTTGGTTTCTCCATCTATGTTAATTGAGAGTTTAGCAGGATACAGTAGCCTGGGCTGGCATTTTTGTTCTCTTAGGGTCTGTATGACATCTGTCCAGGATCTTCTGGCTTTCATAGTCTCTGGAAGTCTGGTGTGATACTGATAGGTCTGCCTTTATATGTTACTTGACCTCTTTCCCTTACTGCTTTTAATATTCTTTCTTTGTTTTGTGCATTTGGTGTTTTGATTATCATGTGACTGGAGTAGTTTCTTTTCCAATCTATTGGGAGTTCTGTAGGCTTCTTGTATGTTTATGGGCATCTTTTTCTTTAGGTTAGGGAAGTTTTCTTCTATGATTTTGTTGAAGATATTTACTTGTCCTTTGAGCTGGGAGTCTTCACTCTCTTCTATACCTATTATCCTTAGGTTTGATCTTCTCATTGAGTCCTGGATTTCCTGTATGTTTTGGACCAGTAGCTTTTTCTGTTTTACATTATCTTTGACAGTTGTGTCGATGATTTCTATGGAATCTTCTGGTCCTCATATTCTCTCTTCTATCTTTTGTATTCTGTTGGTGATGCTTCTGTCTATGGCTCCTTGTCTCTTCGTTTGGTTTTCTATATCCAGGGTTTTCACCCTTTGTGCTGTCTTGATTGCTTCTATTTCCATTTTCAATCCCTTCAATTGTTTGATTGTGTTTTCCTGTAATTCTTTCAGGGATTTTTGTGATTCCTCTCTATAGGCTTCTACTTCTTTATTTATGTTTTCCTGTGTTTCTCTAAGGGAGTTCTTCATGTCTTTCTTGAAGTCCTCCAGTACCACGATCAAATGTGATTTACAATCAAGATCTTGCTTTTCTTGTGTGTTTGGATATTCAGTGTCTGCTGGTGGGAGAATTGGGCTCGATGATGCCATGTAGTCTTGGTTTCTGTTGCTTGGGTTCCTGCGCTTGCCTCTCGCCATCAGGTTGTCCCTGGTGTTACCTTTGTTCTGCTATTTCTGCCAGTGGCTAGACTGTCCTATGAGCCTGTGTGTCAGGAGTGCTGTAGACCTGTTTTCCTGTTTTCTTTCAGCCAGTTATGGGGACAGAGTGTTCTGCTTTCAGGCATGTAGTTTTTCCTATCTACAGGTCTTCAACTGTTCCTGTGGGCGTGTGTCCTGAGTCCACCAGGCAGGTCACTTGGAGCATAAAAGTTGGTCTTACCTCTGGTCCGGGGACTGAAGTTGCTCCTGAGTGGCTGCTTTTGAGCTCTCCATGAGGGTGACAACCAGAAGGGCTTGCCCCACATTTTTCTGGGCCCCCAGTGCACTGCGGTCCCAGATGGCCTTAGGTGTTTTCCTCTGGAGTTAGAAATGAGGGCAGAATGTAGTCTCATTTGGCTTCCCAGGTGTGTCTGCCCCTCTGAAAGTTTAGCTCTCCCTCCCACGGGATTTGGGTGCAGAGTGCTGTTGACCGGGTCCCTTCATATCCCTGCTGTGTCTGGACAGCAGTGTTGAGTGTCCCTATCTTCCTGTTCCCAGAGGCCCTATACAGTTTCCTCTTCGGCCAGGGATGTGGGCAGGGGTGGGTAGTATTGGTGGTCTCCCCCGCTCTGCAGCCTCAGGAGTGCCCACCTGTCCAGGTGATGAGCTCTCTTTCCCATGGGGTTGGGAGCAGGGAGCTGTGGCCCGGGATCAGTTAGGTTTGGGCTCTAGCTAAAAACTGGAAGTGTCCGGTCCCAGAGGAATTTTGCCTCTCTGTGTCCTGAGTTCACTAGGCAGCCTACTTGGAGCAGAAAAGTTGGTTTTACCTCTGGTCCAAGGACTGAAGTTGCTCCTGGGGTCTGCTTTTGAGCTCTCTGTGAGGGCGGCAACCAGAAGGGCCTGCCCCACCTTTTCCTGGGACCCCGGTGCACCGGGGTCCCAGATGGCGTTAGGTGTTTTCCTCTGGACTCAGAAATGTGGGCAGAGTGTAGTCTCTTTGGCTTCCCAGGTATGTCTGCCCCTCTGAAGCTTTAGCTCTCCCTCTCATGGGATTTGGTTGCAGGGAGCTGTTGACCGGGTCCCTTCAGATCCGGGGGTGTCTGGACCGCAGTGGTCCACTTCTTCTTCTTTTATTGGATATGTTTTTATTTATATTTCAAATGTTATTCCCTTTCCTGGTTTCCCATACATAAGCCCCCTATCCCATTCATTCTTCCCATTCTTCTATGAAGGTATTCCCCCTCCCCAGCCATCCAACACTTCCTGCCTCCCCACCCTGACATTCACCTACAATGGGGTTCCCAGCCTGGTAGGCCCAAAGGATTTTCCATCCATTGGTGTCCAGCAAGCCCCTCCTCTGCTACATATGCACCTGAAGCCATGGGTATGTCTATGCATACTTTGGGGTAGTAGTGTAATCCCTGGGGGCGCTGGATGGTAGGTACTATTTTTATGGGGTTGTGAATCCCTTCAGCTCCTTCAATCCTCTCTTTAACTACTTCAATGGAGACATACTTCTCAGTTCACTGGTTTGCTGCTAGCATTTGGGTCTGTATTGTTCATGCTCTGGCTGAGCCTCTCAGGATAGAGCTATATCAGGCTATTGTCAGCCTGCACTTCTTGGCTTCAATAATATTGTCTAGTTTGGGTAGCTGTATATATATGGGCAGGATTCCCAGGTGGGGCAGGCCCTGAATGATCATTCCTCCAGTCTCTGCTCCAAACTGTCTCCCTATCTCTTCTTTTTTTTTTTTTAATTAACTTGAGTATTTTTATGTACATTTCTGAAAGTGTTATTCCTTTCCGGTTTCCGGGCAAACATCCCTTCCTCCCCCCTTCCTTATGGGTGTTCCCTCCCCACCTCCCCCATTGCCGCCCTCCCTGACAGTCTAGTTCACTGGGGGTTCAGTCTTAGCAGGACCCAGGGCTTCCCCTTCCACTGGTGCTCTTACTAGATATTCATTGCTACCTATGAGGTCAGAGTCCAGGGTCAGTCCATGTATAGTCTTTTAGGTAGTGGCTTAGTCCCCTGAAGCTCTGGTTGTTTGGCATTGTTGTACACATGGGGTCTCAAGCCCTTCAAGCTCTTCCAGTTCTTTCTTCTGATTCCTTCAACGGGGTCCCGCTCTCAGTTCAGTGGTTTGTTGCTGGCATTCGCCTCTGTATTTGCTGTGTATTCTGGCTGTGTCTCTCAGGATCGATCTACATCCGCTCCTGTCGGTCTGCACTTCTTTTTTCATCCATCTTGTCTAATTGGGTGGCTCTATATGTATGGGCCACATGGGGCAGACTCTGAATGGGTGTTCCTTCAGTCTCTGTTTTAATCTTTGCCTCTCTCTTCCCTGCCAAGGGTATTCTTGTTCCCCTTTTAAAGAAGGAGTGAAGCATTCACATTTTGATCATCCGTCTTGAGTTTCATTTGTTCTAGGCATCTAGGGTAATTCAAGCATTTGGGCTAATAGCCACTTATCAGTGAGTGCATACCATGTATGTCTTTCTGTGATTGGGTTAGCTCACTCAGGATGATATTTTCCAGTTCCAACCATTTGCCTACGAATTTCATAAAGTCATTGTTTTTGATAGCTGAGTAATATTCCATTGTGTAGCTGTACCACATTTTCTGTATCCATTCCTCTGTTGAAGGGCATCTGGGTTCTTTCCAGCTTCTGGCTATTATAAATAAGGCTGCGATGAACATAGTGGAGCACGTGTCTTTTTTATATGTTGGGGCATCTTTTGGGTATATGCCCAAGAGAGGTATAGCTGTATCCTCAGGCAGTTTAATGTCCAATTTTCTGAGGAACCTCCAGACTGATTTCAAGAAGGGTTGTACCAGTCTGCAATCCCACCAACAATGGAGGAGTGTCCTCTTTCTCCGCATCCTCGCCAGCATTTGCTGTCACCTGAGTTTTTGATCTTTTAGCCATTCTCACTGGTGTGAGGTGAAAATCTCAGGGTTGTTTTGATTTGCATTTCCCCTGATGACTAAAGATGTTGAACATTTCTTTAGGTGTTTCTCAGCCATTCGCATTCCTCAGCTGTGAATTCTTTTGTTTAGCTCTGAACCCCATTTTTAATAGGGTTATTTGTCTCCTTTCTGTCTAACTTCTTCAGTTCTTTGTATATTTTGGATATAAGCCCTCTATCTGTTGTAGGATTGGTAAAGATCTTTTCCCAATCTGTTGGTTGCCGTTTTGTCCTAACCACAGTGTCCTTTGCCTTACAGAAGCTTTGCAGTTTTATGAGATCCCATTTGTCAATTCTTGATCTTAGAGCATAAGCCATTGGTGTTTTGTTCAGGAAATTTTTTCCAGTGCCCATGTGTTCCAGATGCTTCCCTAGTTTTTCTTCTATTAGTTTGAGTGTGTCTGGTTTGATGTGGAGGTCCTTGATCCACTTGGACTTAAGCTTTGTACAGGGTGATAAGCATGGATCGATCTGCATTCTTCTACATGTTGACCTCCAGTTGAACCAGCACCATTTGCTGAAAATGCTATCTTTTTTCCATTGGATGGTTTTGGCTCCTTTGTCAAAAATCAAGTGACCATAGGTAGGTGGGTTCATTTCTGGGTCTTTAATTCTATTCCATTGGTCTATCTGTCTGTCTCTGTACCAATACCATGCAGTTTTTATCACTATTGCTCTGTAATACTGCTTGAGTTCAGGGATAGCGATTCCCCCTGAAGTCCTTTTATTGTTGAGGATAGTTCCATATCTCTTCTTATGAATATTTTTATTCCACCTTTTAAGAAGGACTAAAGCATCTGCTCTTTGGTTGTCCTTCTTCTTAAGCTTCTTGTGGTCTGTGGATTGTATCTTGGGTAATTCATGCTTTAGGGCTAATATCACTTATCAGTGAGTACATACCCTGCATGTATTTTTGTGATTGTGTTACCTCACTCAGCATGATATTTTCTAGTTTCATCCATTTGCCTATGAATTTCATGAAGTCATTGTTTTTGATAGCTGTGTAGTACTCCATTGTGTAGATGTACCACATTTTCTGTATCCATTTCTCTGTGGAAGGACATCTGGGTTCTTTCCAGCTTCTGGCTCTTGTAAATATGGCTCCTATGAACATAGTGGGTCATGAGTCCTTGCTACATTTTGGAGCATCTTTTGGGTATATGCCCAGGAGTGGTACAGCTGGGTCCTTAGGTAGTACTATTTCCAATTTTCTGAGGAATCTCAAGACTGAATTTCAGAGTGGTTGTACCAGCTTACAATCCCACCAACAATGGAGAAGTGTTCTTCTCTCTATACATCCTCACCAGCATCTTTTGACACCTGAGTTTTTGATCTTAGCTATTCTGACTGTTGTGAGGTGGAATCTCAGGGTTGTGTTGATTTACATTTCCCTGATGATTTTGAACTTTTTTTCAGGTACTTCTCAGCTATTCCATATTCCTCAGCTGAGAATTCTGTTTAGCTCTGTACCCCATTTTAGTAGGGTTATTTGATTCCATGGTGTCTCACTTCTTGAGTTCTTTGTATATATTGGATATTAGCCCTCTATCAGATGTAGGCTTGGTAAAGATATTTTTCCAATCTGTTGGTTGCTCTTTAGAAATAATGACAGTTTCTTTTACCTTACAGAAGCTTTGCAATGAAGTCCTTTTTGTCAAATCTTGATCTTAGAGCATAAACCATTGTTGTTCTCTTCAGGAAATTTTCCCCAGTTTTCAAGTGTTCAAAGCTCATCCCCAATTTTTCTTCTATTAGTTTGTTTCACTTGGACTTGATGTCTGCACAGATCATAAGAATGGAATGATTTGCTTCCTTTTACAGTCTCTAATTGAACTACCACCATGTGTTGGACATGTTATCTTTTGTCACTGGATGATTTTAGCTCCTTTGTCATAGATCAAGTGACCATACATGTGTGGATTCACATATGGCATTCAATTCTATTCCACTGATCTACCTGCCTGTCTCTGTATCACTATTGCTCTATAATACATCTTGAAGTCAGAGATGGTGATTCTCCCAGAGGTTCTTTTATTGTTCAGAATAGTTTTCAATATCCTGGGCTGCTAGTTATTCCAGATAAAGTTACAAATTGCTTTGGAAATTGAATTGGAATTTTGGTGGGAATTGCATTGACTCTCTAGATTGATTTGGCAAAATGGCCATTTCTCTATATTAATCCTGCCAACCCATGAGCATGATAGTTTATTATATTTAGGCATGGGCCTTGAGTTCTTGATCTTTCCAAGCCCTTTTTTTTTGGAGCTGGGAACCGAACCCAGGGCCTTGCAAGGCAAGCGCTCTACCACTGAGCCAAATCCCCAACCCCTCCAAGCCTTTTAACATGTTGAATTTTGTCAAATACTTTCTCAGCATCTAATAAGATGATCACACTTTTCCCCCTTTGAGTTTATTTACATAATGGAATACATTGATTGGTTTCCATGTATTGAACCATTCCTGCATCACTGGGATGAAGCCTATTTGATCATGATGGATGATCATTTTGATGTGTTAAATGGATCCAGTTTTCGAGAATTTTACTGAGTATTTTTGCGATGGTATTCCTAAGGGAATTTGGTTTCAAGTTCTCTTTCTTTTTTGGATCATTTTGTGGTTTAGGTATAAGCATAATTATGGCTTCATAGAAGGAATTGAGTAGTGTTCCTTCTGTTTTTGTTTTGTAGAATAATTTGGACAGTATTTCTATTAGGTCTTCTTTGAAGGTCTGATAGAATTCTCCATTAAATCTGTCTGATCCTGGGCTCTTTTTGGTTGGAAACTTTTAATATATGCTTCTATTTCTTTAGGAGTTATTATACTGTATATATGGTTTACTTGATCCTGATGTAATTTTCCTACCAGGTATCTGTCGGGAAATTATCCATTTCATCCACATTTTCCAGTTTTGTATAGGATCTGATGATATTTTCAATTTCTTCATATTCTGTTGTTATTTGTCCCTTTTCATTTCTGACTTTGTTAATTTGAATACTGTCTCTCTGCCCTCTGGATAATCTAGCTAAGGATTTAACTATCTTGTTGATTTCCTCAAAGAATCACCCCCTGGTGTTGTTGTAAAACTATAAAAAATAAAATGCTGCCTTTTATCCCCCACTAGGTCTGGCACTGCAGTGCCCCCAAGATATCTGCTAGATATCTTGCCAGAAGCACAGATCCCAACTCCGTGGCAGCCTAGCCTAGTTGCTACACAGTCTGTCACACTTAAATCTGCAAATGAAAGAACAAATGACACAATAACCTCTGATCCAATTGATAAGATATAATTTCCCACCTAAACATACAAAGCCCTGTACACATTCATCTCTTAACAACATACATAATGGTCTGTAACGGTACATCATGTAATCTTAATGTTAATACCCATGTTGTCTCCCGGCTACTCTATTGTCTCCTACCCTCTTCCATTCTAGTCTCCCCTTCTTCCTTCAAACTTTTCTCCTGTCCATCCTTCCTTCTCATCCAATGACAGGCCTCATTCTATCTTGTACCTGCCTCACCCGGGATATCATCCCACATTTCACCCTTTTTATCTAATTAAATGTTTCTCTCTCAAATATAAGCTGAGCACAAATATTATCTATTATCATTTTCCAATTTTAAATATAAAATGTATCTAACACCCAGTCCAACCCTTTATCAGTTAAGCAGAGCATTTAGTTATCCATTCCAGCTTAATAAAGGCTTAAAATCTATGTTATATATCAAAATCCCTTCATGCATTAAGAATATGTGTAGCATTCTTGTTTTGAAGTGGTAGTTATATAGTCCATTTGGACAATTATAGAATGTCTAAGGGTTTTTTTTTAAACCAAAAACTTTAGTTTCATTTTCTGCTTTATTTGGTTTCCTGAATCTTTCAGTCTTTCAAATAGTTTATGATTCCAACTTTCAAGAGATAATTGTAAAGATTTATTGGGCACTATGGAATATTAGTATCAATTCCATCCATAAGTTGGTTATCCCACCTCCCCACTCTGGCATTCCCCTACACTGGGGATGAGGATGGGGTGGGACCAAGGGCTTCTCCTCCCTTTGGTGTACAACAAGGCCAACCTCTGCTAAATACTTACCTGGAGTCCTCTAAGCACAAGAACCTTGGAGCAGTCAGGGACAGGATCCTTCTGGAATGAGGTTTCTTATCAAAGGAATAGTGTGCCTAGGTTCAATTGAACACTGGGGAGTGTCTGACACCTTTGATGGTCAGGACCAGGAACAGCTGAAACCTCCTTAAGAACATGGTGAAATTTGAGAATCACAGCATTTTTAAACAGATACGGTTTTAAGACTAGTTAGGTTATTTGGGAAGATCTGAGGACTCTTGCTTCTGAATAGACAGATCAGAAGCCCCCTTGTTCCATACAGTAGTTTGAAAGATTTGTGGTTCTGAAGCAGTAGATCTGAACCCAACATAAGAAGGCCTGGGAGTGCCTTTTGCTTCCTGGTTTAGACAAAATATGCCTGAGGCAGAACCTCTTCGTCTCTTGAGAATGGTTTGAGCTCCACTTCAGGTATTGGGAAAGTATGAGTCTTCCTGGTTCTGAAGGAATAAATCTGTGGCTAGATTGTTAGAAACAAAGTTTAGAGGATCCACGGACAAAATGGGAATATTTGAGGTATCCACAACCATAAATTATTAAGGACTATTTCTTAGAAGCAGAAAATCTAATAAGTGGAGGAAAACAGAAAAGTCAAAGAATCTTGTGCATATCAGGTAAAGATCAAGTGTCCATTTGAGGAGTAGAGATGGCCTGAACTTTTTTTATCCAGTCTTCATGGAAACATAGAACATCCATATCATGCAGGTCAGTCAGCAGTATAATCAATCTCCAACATGCTAGGAGGTACTTTGGAGATAGTTCTCATGATAAATCAGCTACCTACTTCTGAACATGAAGGGCATTGCTTCTTCATTTCTGCTGATCAATTTAAGGGATATACCCGGAGTTTAGGGACTTGCTGGCTACTCTTAGCCTCTATGACACCAGACACCAGGATCCTATTCTTTGTACGGAGGTTGTGAGGTTATTGGATCAGAATAAGAATTCAGTGCACTTTAGATAGAGGTAATTGGTTTGTAACCCTTAGGTTAGATGAAGTAGGTCTAGATCCACACTGGTCAGAAAAAGAACATGTTCTTCTCCATAGCCAACAAATTGTATAGCACATCCTTCTAGCTAAATATCACGAGCTTCTCTTAATGAGAAAGGGAACATACCATGCTTTTTAGTCAGAGGGCCAATCTTATGCCTTGATGTCCATCTGAGGCAACTAGGAGTATAAATCATATCTTTGACAGATCGTTGATAAGAAGAAAAAATTCGAAGCTATTCATATGGGGTAATGGATAGGAAAATATGAGGGTGACTTGTGGATAAAAAGAACTTAAGATGCCATGGTAAGAGAGAGTATGGCCCAGGCTCCTCTACTGTTAGGTACTATTATAGCAGTTCTGTTTGTCACACTGGGAAGCTCCTGTGCCTTCTTGGGCAGAAGGGGTAAATCAGAGGCTTGGTTAGAGGAAAAATTTCTGGGTTCTCTTTTTCCACAGTTTGTTAGATGGATGGAGTATTTAAGAGAACCTCTCTTTCAGCCTGAAACATTCTGAGGCTGGTTGAAACAAGGGGCAATATCTAATGCCCTTTTGGTGAGACTGAGAGAGCTTGAGGTCACATTAGTCAGATGGAGAAGGTATGAATACTCCTTTAGGGAATAAGATAGCACCCTTTGAATAGTAGGGTACTTTGGAGACTACATGTGATTGAATGTGATTATCTGTGGCCTCCTATTACAGAAAGGTTACAATGGGGGATGCATGGTCATACTGGAAGGCTGTGTCTCCCCCTCAGTAAGAGAGGGAAGATGTTACATCCCCTAGTTGAGATATGATATATCTGAAATTTCTTGAGAACAGTGAAAGATGAGGTACTCCCTTTGGAAATTTGTACTGATAAGAGTGAGTCCCCATGGGACAGGAAGCCAAGCCCTGCACTACTGTGGCATTAATAGCAGGTTTCTCCTCCTTTTGGATAGAAAGAACATTTTGAGAGCTCCTCAGTAGAAGCAGGGTGACTGACATCCTCTTGGGCTAATGATGGTTTGACACTCCCCCTGGTACTATCTTCTTCTGGAAATGACTCAATGCCTTCTTGTTCTTCAGGAGAAGTTTTGATGGCTCCTTGTTCTCAGGACATTCCTCAGTCTACTTCTGTATAACAAGTGTGGCTGGTATTCCCTTAAGTAGAGGTGGAATGTCTGAGATTCTCTTCATGAGAAAATGTCATTCCAATGCACTCTTCTGTAGAGATTGAAGATGTTATGTCCTCTTGATGGATAGCTTTTGGTTTCTTATCTTTTTTGAAAGATGGAGAATTCCTGTGTTCTCTTTTTAGCAGTAACCTCCATGTTCTGAATGGGAACCTTGAATACCTGCATGGTCAGAAGGGGGCCCTTTTCTATTTGGTTGTAGTAGATCTGGTCCATCTATTGATGTCTTGGTGAGAAGAGAGAAATATGATCCCCTCCTCATAAGATATTATGGATCTGGGGCCTGCTTTGGGAGAAGCAGGAGTAGTGAGGCTCCTCTTGGTCTTGTTTTAAGCACAATTTTTACCAGATTTAGAAATCTTCCCCCATTTTGGAAGAATGGAAATGTTTTGAGACCTCACCTTCTGATAGCACCTTTTGATTGAGGCATGCTTAGCTGAAGGGGAATGTCTTGATTTTGTTTTCTACAATTTAGAACATCAGGTTCCACATCATGGAGAGAGAGAACATCTGAGAAGTTATGTATAGATAGTATTAGATTGGAAGTCAAATTTTGATGATTTGCTGGGTAAGATGCTCCTTGGAGGAATAGAGGTAAAACTTGAGTCATGTTTTAGCATACATGGAAGATGTGAGCTGATTTTTGGCAGAAGGGATAGATTTTAAGATAAGACATTCTGAAAGGGAATATCTGCTCTCCCCTTCAGGAAATGAGACAAGTCTCAATATCCTGTGGTAGAATTGAAAAGTCTGGGGCTTTTCGTGGAATGAGGAGAATGTCTTGGAAACTCTTCGTGAGATTGGCTATTAATAAAGTTGCCATGTGCACAAATGAAGATTGCAAAAATTGTGTTGAAAAGAAATCTCTCACAGTCTCCTGGGTAGATAGCATATATTCTAATGGTCCTTGGGCTGTTTAAGAAATTTCCAATTTCCTGGAGAGATTGTAGTGTTCCTAGAATTTCTTGGTCAGGTACTGAAGGTCCCAATACTTCTTCATTAGGGTTCAATACACACAGAAAACCTGGCATAGATATCAAATACTCTAGAGTTCCTGACACAGATTCTGAAGTTTTACAGATGCTTAAGCAGATGGTAGAGATTCTGCTGCCTCTAAGTTAACTGTCGAAGAGGCTAGAAATCCAAGACTATCTTAAGCAGGTAAGGAAAGTTCCATAATCTCTTGACAGACAGATGATATTGATAGAATACTTTGAGTACATAGCAATGTACCTAGTGTCCCCTGGGCAGATGTGGACATTCCAGGATCTTCTGGATTAGATTATGAATGTCTAAATGCCTTTAGATCAAAACAAGACCTTGGGGATCTTAGGATGAAACAAGAGTGTCTGAAGATCCTAGAACAGGTGGTGAATATCCAAAAGATTCTTGTGGTGTTATGAGAAGATTCTTGTGTAGTCATAAATAAATTTTCTTTATAAATTTCAGAGGTGGTAAATCTCGTAGAGTCACCTTTTCACTTGATGACAAATTCTGAAACCCTTTATGTGTTAGGGAAGGTCTTCTGGGCTCATTTGAGATGGGGCAAATTTCACAGACTCTTGGCCAGATGAAGAAGGTTCCAGAGTATTATAGAATAATGTTAGTGGTTCCAGTATCACTTGTTAAAATATGGAATGGCCCACAGCACCTTGGTCAAATGTAAAAGCATCAGTAACTCTGTGACACATGCCAAAATTTCTAGAGTACTTGCAACAGATTCAGAAGTTTTGTAAAAATCTTGGACAAAGGTTCTGATATCTCTTGAGTAAATTGGGAAAACTTAGATTCCACTTCATAAGAGCCTGTATTCCTAGAATATATTCAGCAGATTGTAAAGATTCTCTAGTCCCTTCAGCAGTTGATGATATTTCTAGATCACCTTGGATAGAATTCTAATGCCTAGAATTCCTTCTGAAAATGAAAAAAGTCCCAAGATTTCCTGGTACAGATGATGAATATGCTAAAGCCTCTTGGGCTAAAACAGTTTCTAGACACAATTGGGAGGATGTGGACATTTCTGGACACCCTTGATCATGTTTTTATGTCCTATATATTCTTGTGATGGTGTGGAAATTCCCACAATCCCTTGAGTAGATAGTGGTTCTCCTAAATATCCTTTCTGAGGTGATGAAATTCCTAGACACACTTGGTCAGATAAAGACAGTTTCAGATTTAACTGGCCTGATAATAAAAAAAATCCAAGAACCTGGAAAAATCAAATATGTCCCAATGAATTTTAAAAATGAAGAAAATTTTAGAGTTTTCTGGAGAAATGTTGACAATCCCTGAATCTTCCTATTATGATCACAAGGACACACAGCACCATTAGCAGATATCGAAGTACCCAGAGTTCCTTGGAGAGATAGAAAAGTTCCTAGAGATCCTGATGAATATTCTGAAAAAGTTAAATCTCTTAGGGAGAAAGCAAAATTTGGCATTTGTTGGAAATGTCTCCGATACTCCAGAGAATGAGGCTGAAGTTCTATATTACCTGACACAGCTGACAACTTTTCAAGAGTTCACAGGGCAGGAGATGATGTTTGTAGAATAAATTGGGAAGATGGCAAAGTTTGAAATATAGCTTGGGCGGGTGGGTGGGGGAGCAACTTACAAACTCTGGAACATATGGGAACTGTATTATGGGCACAAGTTGATCATAGGATGGGTATAGAACTACATGGGAAGATGTGGAAGTTTCACGAGCCACATGCGTGAATGCTGAATGTCCTAGAAACTTTACTGAGCTGATGACTGTTCTTGAGTTGTTTCTTTCTGGGAAGTCATTTTCTGTCCCACTTGAGGTGATAAGGAATTTTCTGGGTACCTGGTGCAGATAACATAGGTCCCAGAGAATGTTGAAAATTTCTCTATTTCAGGGAAATTTGCAGAGTGGCTGAAGATACGAGAGAATTCTGGGAAGAATTCTGGGAAGAGAGCAGTAGTAGAGAATGTCCTCCAACATCTTTGAGGGCAAAACTAAAAAGTTCTGGAACCCCTAAGGCATAGCATATTTGCTAATGTCTCTGTGGTAGACAGAACAGATTTGAAATTCCCTCAGGCAGATGGTAATACTTTTAATTTTCTCTGGGAAAATAAGGTCTCTTAAATCCCGGGCAAGGAGATCTGAGTCCTACATCATCCTGGGCATTTGGAAACAGTTCTATCTTGGGAAATTTTCCCAGCCCCTTGGGCAGATTCTGATGTTCCTAGAATACCCTCTGTAGAAAGGCAGGTCACAGAGTCAAGGAAACATGGTGATACATTCCTAACTTTATTTGGACATAAGGAGAAAATCCTAGACTCAGTGTAGTAGATGGTGATATATCTAAATCTGCTGGTGAAGCATTGTATACCCTGTCTTTCCATGTGTACAGATGAAATCTTCCAGAATGTCCAGTGAAGACAGGCAATGTCGTCCAGACTTTTGGACAGATAATAAAGTCCCAGAACTCAGTTGAGCAGATAATTAAATTGCAAAAGACCCCAGGCAATATAATACAGATCCTAGAGTCTTTTGTCCAGATAAAGAAATTATCATGTGAATTTGGGGAGAAGGCATAGATCATGAAGAGTTTGATGCAGATAGATCTGTTTATTGGACCATTTGTTCAGACTTCAAAATTAAAGTGTACTTTGGCAAGAAGAAGAAGGTCCTGGTGTACCTTGTGTCACTGTAGGTAGATCAAAAATCCCTTCTATTGACAGGGAGGTATAAAATGGTTTTGGCAAGATAGTAAATTAATAACTTAGGTAAATCCTGAAATTTCCAGAGGGGCATGATCACATACCACATGACCTGGTGTAAGTGTTGAAGATTTTCATGCACCCAGTGCAGATGGTGAATATCCTGGAGCACCATGGGCAGATAGATAAGGGTCTAGAGATCCTTGTAAAGTTATATAACTTCTCAGACACCCATAGGGAGATTTCAAATTCCATTCCATTTTTTTTGCAAGATAGGCACATCTTTGAAACACTAGGGTAGATGGTGAATGTGCTACTGTGCACATTGTAGAAGTGGACTGTGTTCCTGAACTTTGTGCATGTAGGGTAGGAGTAGAAAACCATTGGGTAGATGGAGAATTTTCTAGAAAACTTTGTGTATCTGTGGATGGACATATGGTCCCTTGTGTAGATAGGCAGGAACCCTCAGTTCCTTGAACATAATGAAGATATTTGAATCACCTTTCCTGAAAAGGAGACTCTTAGAGAACCAGCAGCAAATTCAGAACTTTGGAGTGTATACACCATACCTTTGCTCAGGTAGAAAATTTCAGAGGCTGATAGGAAATATGCTAGAAACCCTTGGACAAATGTGTAACTTGTTGCACCTCTTTGAGTGAAAGTGGATTTCTACCATATTCAGGAGGGGATGTTGGTAAAGCTCCTATATTTTCAGAAGCAGGTTAAGAACATTCTACATCATCTCTCAGACATGGCAAATTCCGAAGGAAATTCTGGCTGTGTTTCTGTTGTCCCAACATCCCTGTTGAATATGCTGAAGGCCATGGAACTCTTTTATTGGAGAACAAAGAAGCATCCACAGACAAACCTCCTTCTGTAGTCCTGGAAATTTCCTTGGGCTTTTGAGAGAATTACAAAGGTCTTATCAGCCATGGAGTAGACAGAGCACGCTATTGAGCACCTAGTGAAGATGTGCAAAGTTCTATGTCTACTGGTGAAGCCTAAAAGGATTTTTGAGATTTCTAGATAGATAGGAAATGTCCAGTAGCTTTTTGGAAAGACAGCAAACATTGTACAGCTTGTTGGGCAGAAACACCTTATAGCTTCTGGGGAATAAGTTGCACCAGATGATACAGTTCCTCTAGTCCCTTGAGGAGATGAGAACAGGGTTTTTCTTTGTTTGTTTGTTTTTTGTTTTGTTTTGTTTTTCATTGTTTTTTATGCACAGAGAAGAATTCTAACATCTGCCTCCACGTTCTCTCACCTCCTCTGTCTCTGTCTCTCTCTCTCTCTCTCTCTCTCTCTCTCTCTCTCTCTCTCTCTCTCTCTCTCTCTCTTTCTTTCTTTCTCTCTCCTGCTTCTCCTTCTTTTCTAAAACTTATGTTTCCCCCTCAATTTCTTCTCTTCCAATGACAGGCCTCATTTTATCTTGTTTGCCTTCACCTGCATAATGATATTAACCTACATGTCACCCTTACTGTCTAATTAAAAAGATCTTTTCTCTCAAATTAAGCTGGGCATAACTATTATCATTTTGTAATTTAAAAGTATGAAATATACCTAACACCCAATCAAACATTTTATCAGTTAAATAAAACATTTAGTTATCTACTCCAGCTTAAGAAAGGCTTAAAACTCTATGTTATGTCCTGACTAGCTTGTATACTATCTGGTAACTATCTAATTAAATATGTATTCTCAAATTTAAATAGCCTGGGTAGGCTATGAGACTATAACTAATTTTGACCCCATAAGAAATCTGAGAACAGCCAACTGAAAATATAACAAGCCTAACATGGCTTTCTGAACTGAGGCAGGTTGAAGAGACAATTGACTACTTGTACAGTCAGCCCCCTGTTAGTGAGAGCAAGTCTTCAGCCTTCTGGCCTACGGTCATCTGACAGACTTTTGAAATGCAGAATTTTGAAGGGCTGATAATTCTGACTTGGCAGAAATTATCAGTCAACTCTTCAGCAATGTGTTCTTTTCCGGACAGTATTTAGTCTGTAGAAGAATGAGGCACAAAATATTATCTCACCTGGAGGTGGAGATGTTCAATTTCTTCAGTGGATCCACCAAAGGGAAGCTTTCAGGAGCAGACATGTCTCAACAGAGGATAAATGACTTTAAATGTCATATTTTGTGAGTTTCTGATGTTATTTAAAACCATCTATCTATATAAAGTAACCTGGACTGTTGTTGTCCCTTAACTACTCTCATCTATTTATGATGAGGATACTTTGAAAACACCCTAAGAGTAAATTATGAGCCATAAATTTGTGATTTGGCCCTAGAAAATATCATCCTGAGTGAGGTAACCCAATCATAAAAGACCATAGATGATATTCACTCAATGATAAGCAGATATTAGCACCAAAACTCAGAATACCCAAGAAACACTCCAAAGACCACATAAAGCTCAGGAAAAGGGTGACCAAAAATGCAAATGCTTGAGTCATTCTAAAAGTATGAACAAAACATATTCATAGGAGAATATGGAGACAAAGTTTGGAGCAGAGACTGAAGGAAAGGCCATTCAGGCTTGCCCCACCTGAAGATCCAGTTCATATACAGCCACCAAACCCAGACAATATTGTGGATGTCAAGAAATGCATGCTATCTGGAGCCTGATATATCTATACCATAAGAGGCTCTGCCAGAGCCTGACAAACACAGAGGTGAATGCTCACAGCCCACCATTGAACTGAGCATGATGTCCACATTGGAGGAGTTAGGGAAAGGCCTGAAGGAGATGAAGGGGTTTGCAAACCCATAAGAACCACAATATACCACCCAACCAGAGCTCCCAGGGACTAAAGGACAATCCAAAGAGTACACATGGACAGACCCATGGCTCCAGCTTCATATCCAGCAGAGGATGGCCTTGTTGAACACCAATAGGATGAGAAGCCCTTGGTCCTGCCAAGACTAAATCCCCCAGTGTAGGGGAATGTCAGGGTGGGGAGGTAGGAACAGGTGGGTGGCTGGGTGGGGGCATATCCTCATAGAAGAAGGGGTAGTTGGGAGGGGATAGGGGATTTATGGACAGGAAACCAGGAAAGGGGATAATATTTGAATTTTAAATGAAAAATATCAATAAAAAAAAAATAGATTTTGGTGACAAAAAAAAAAAAAAAAGTGAGGCTGGAGATGTGAGTCAATGACAGAGTGTTTTTCTCAGAGTAAATGAACCCCAACAGAGAACTTAGAGAAAGGACTAAAGTAGCTAAAGGCGTTTGCAACTCCATGAGAACAACAACAATATCAATCAAACAGACTACCCAGAGATTCCAGGGACTAAATCAGCATCCAAAGAGAAGACAGGGATTGACCTATGGCTCCATCCACATATATAGAAGAGGATGGCTTAGTCTGGCATCAATGGGAGGAGAGGCCCTTGGTCCTATCAAGACTGAATTCCCCATTGTTGGGGATTGTTATGGTGGTGAATGAGGAGGGAGTGAGGAAACGCTCTCATAGAAGCAGGGGGAGGGGAAATGGGATGGCAGGGTCCTGTAGTAGAAATCAGAAATGGGATTTTAAATGTAAATAAAAATATCCAATAAAAGTAAAAAATAAAACACACACACACACACACACACACACACACACACATGTACACAGAGAGATAGAGATAGAGATAGAGATGTGGGGGGGTGAATTGTCCACACTCTGATCTTCCTTCTTCTTGAGCTTCATGCGGTCTTTTCATTGTATCTTGGGTGTTCTGAGATTTTGGGCTAATATCCACATATCAGTGAATGCATTTCATGTGTGTTCTTTTGTGATCAGGTTACCTCACTCAGGATATTTTCTAGTTGAGTCCATTTGCCTAAGAATTTCATTGTAATTTTTTTAATAGCTATGTAGTACTACATTTTATAGATGTACCACAATTTCTGTATCCATTCCTCTGTTGAAGGACATCTGGGTTCTTTCTAGCTTCTGGTTCTTATAAATAAGGCTATGAATATAATGGAGCACGTGTCCTTATTATATGTCAGGGCACTTTTGGGTATATGCTCAGGGGTGGTATACCTGGGTCTTATGTGGTACTAAATCCAGTTTCCTGAGGAGCTGAGAAAACTAATTTCCAGAGTGGTTTTACCAGCATGCAATCCCACCAACAATGAAGGAGTGTTCTGTCTCCACATACTTGCCAGTCTCTGCTGTCACCTGAGTTTTTGATCTTAGTCCTTCTTACCATTGTGAGGTGGAATCTCAGGATTGTTTTGATTTGCATTTCCCTTATGTCAAATGATGTTAAACATTTCTTTAGTTGCTTCACTGCCTTTCAATATTTCTCAATTGAGAATTCTGTTTAGCTCTGTATCCCTCTTTTTAAAAGAGTTATTTGATTCTTAGGAGTCCAATTTCTTGTGTTCTTTGTATATATTCGATATTAGCCCTCTATCACATGTAGGATTGATAAAGATCTTTTCTCAATCTGTTGGCTGCCACTTTGTCCGATTGACAATGTCCTTTGCCTTACAGAAGCTTTGCAATTTTATGAGGTCCAATTTGTCAATTCTTGATCTAAGAGCATAAGTCAAGGTGTTCTGTAGAGAAATTTTTCTCCTTTTCCAGTATGTTTGAGGCTTTTCCACACTTTCTTCTCTATTAGCTTCAGGTTATCTGGTTTAGTGGGGAGGTTCTTTATCTATTTGGAATTGAGCTTTGTACAAGGAGGTAAGAATGGATCAATTTGCATTCTTCTACATGCCTGCCAGCTGAACCGGCATTAATTACTGAAAATCCTATTTTTTCCACTGGATCATTTTAGCTGCTTTGTCAAAGATCAAGTGACTATATTTGTGGGGGTTCATTTCTGGGCCTTCAGTTCTATTCCATTGTTCTACTTACCCATCTTTCTACCAAACCATGTCTCACTATTGCTCTGTAATAGTCAGAAATGGTGATTCCCCCAGAAGTTCTTTTATTGTTGAGAATTCTTTTTGATATCATGAGTTTTTTGATATACCAAATTAATTTGAGAAATGCACTTTCTAACTTTATGAAGAATTGAATTGGAAGAGGGTTATTTTTTCTCTGGAGTCCAACATCTTGAGTTCCTTGTTTATTTTCTATAATAGCCCTCTATCTGACATAAAGTTCTTAAAGATCTTTTCCAATCTGTGGGTTGCTGTTTTGCAATTTTATGAGGTAACATTTGTCTATTTTTGAACTTAAAGCATAAGCTACTTTGTTGCTGTTTTGCAATTTTATGAGGTAACATTTGTCTATTTTTGAACTTAAAGCATAAGCTACTTGTGTTCTGCTCAGAAAATTTTCCTCGTGCCATGTGTTTGAAGCCTCAATTTCTTTTCTTTTAGTTTCAGTATATCTGGTTTTATGTGGAGGTCCTTGGTTCACTTGGACTTTAGCTTTGTAAAAGGAGATAAGAATGGTGTGATTTGCATTTTTCTACAAGCAGAACACCAGTAGAACACTATTTGCTGAAAATGCTATATTTTTTCCACTGTGTTTTAGCTCCTTTGTCAAAGATCCAGTGACTAGAGGTCTATGGATTCATTTCTGGTTATTCAATTCTATTCCACTCATCTACCTGCCTGTCTCTGTACCAATACCATAAAGTTTTTATCACTATTGCTCTTTAATACAGCTTGAGGTCAGAAATGGTGATTCCTCTAGAATTTCTTTTACCGTTGAGAATATTTTTCGCTATCCTGGGTGTTTTGTTATTCCAAATAAATTTGCAAGTTGCTCTTTCTAACTCTATGAAGAATTGAGTTGGAATTTTGATGGGGATTACATTGAATCTGTAGATTTCTTTCGGCAAGATGGTAACTTTTAGTATATTAATCCTATCAATACAAGAGCATGGAATATCTTTCCATCTTCTGAGATCTTCTTTGATTTTTTTTCTTCAGAGGTGTGAATTTCTCGTCATCCAGATCTTTCACTTGCTTGGTTACAGTCACACCAAGGTATTTTGTATCATTTGGGAATATTGTGACGGGTGTTCTTTCCCTAATTTCTTCCTCTGCCCTTTTATCCTTTGAGTAGATGAAGGCTTCTCATTTGTTAGAGTTAATTTTACATCCAGCCACTTTGCTTAAGTTGTTTATCTGCTGTAGGAGCTCTCTGGTAGATTTTTGGGGATGGCTTATTATACTTTCATATCATCTGAAAATTGTGATATCTTGATTTTCTCCTTCCCAACTTGTGTCCTTTGATCCCCTTTATTGTTTTTCGCTCCTGCTAGGACATAAGTACTGTATTTAATAGTTTGGAAGAATGAGCAGCCCTGTCTTCTTCATAATTCTAGTGGGATTTTTGATTTTCTCTCCATTTAGTTTGATGTTGTCTATTGGTTTGCTGTAGTTTGTTTTTGTTATATTTAGATATGAAAATTAAATTCCTAATCTCTTCAATGTTTTTAACATAAGTGAGTGTTGTATTTTTCAATATCTTTTTCAACATCTTGTGAGATGATCATGCGTTTTTTCCTTTGTGTTTCCTTATGTAGCGAATTACATTATCTGATTTCCATACACTGATTTATCCCTGCATTCCTGGAATGAAGCCTACTTGACCATGGTAGATGACAATTTTGATGTTTTCTTGGCTTCAGTTTGCGAGTATTTTATTCAGTATTTTTACATCGATATTCATGAAGGAAATTGGTCTGTAGTTCTCTTTCTTTGGTTGGTCTTTGTGTTGTTTAGTTATCAGTATAACTGTGGCTTCACAGAAAGAATTGGGTAGTGTTAACTTTGTTTCTTTTTTATAGAAGAGTTTGAGAATTATTAGAATTAGAGCTTTTTTAAAGGCATGATAGAATTCTGCACTTAGTCCATCTGACTCTAGGCTTTTTTGTTTGTTGCTTTTTAATGACTCCTTCTATTTCCTTGGGGTATACTGGGCTGTTTATCTGATCATGATTTAAGTTTGGTTCCTGGTACCTGTCCAGAAAATCATACAGTTTATCTAAGTTTTCCAGTTTTGTTGAGTATAGACTTTTGTAGTAGGATCTGATGATTTTTTGAATTTCCTCAATTTCTGTTATTGTATCTCTTTTCATTCCCATACTGTCTCTGTGCCCTCTTGTTAGTCTGGTTAAGGGTTTATCTATGTTGTTGATATTCTCAAAGAACCACCTCAAGGTTTTTATTTTTTGCATGGTTTTCTGCTTGCTTGATTTCAGCCCTGAGTTTGATCATTTCCTTCTGTCTACTCCTTTTGTGTGTATTTGACTCTTTTTCTTATAGAGCTTTCAGTTGAGCCATTAAGCTGCTAGTTCTGATCCCCAATTTCTGTATGGAATCACTCAGGACTATGAATATTTCTCTTAGCACTGCTTTCATTGTGTTCAATAAGTTTGAGTATGTTTCGCCTTCATACTTATTAAATTCTAAAAAATTCTTTAATTTATATATTCATTTCTTACCTGACCAAGTTATCATTGAGTAGATATTCATTCAGCTTCCACATAATTATGGGCTTTCTGTTGTTTTCTTGCTACTGAAAACCAGCTTTAGTCTGTAGTCATCCAATAGAATGCATGGGATTAAATCAAAGTTCTTGTATCTGTGGAGGTTTGTTTTGTGTCTGAGTATATGGTCAATTTTTGAGATGGTACCATGAGGTGCTGAGGAGAAAGTATATTCTTTTAGGATGAAATAATCTATAAATATCTGTTAAATCCATTTAGTTCATAACTTCTTTTATTTTCACTATGTCCCTGTTTAATTTCTGTTTCCATGATCTGTCCCTTGGTTAGAGTGGGGTGGTGAAATCTCCTACTATTATTGTCTAAGGTTCAATGTGTGCTTTGAGTTTCATAATGTTTCTTTTACAAATGTGGGTGCCCTTGCATTTGGAGCATAGATGTTCAGAACTGAGAGTTCATTTTTGTGGATTTTTCCCTTGATGGTTATATGGTTATGTAGTATACTTCCTCATTCATGTGTGTTTGTGTATATGTGTGTGTATATATATATATATCAGAAAGGGTACTCTAGCTGGCTTCTTGGGACAATTTGCTTGGAAAAAATTTCTATCCTTTTACTGTGAGGTAATGTCTGTTTTTGTCATCGAGGTGTGTTTCCTGTATGCAGCAGAATGCTGGATCCTCTATGTTTCCTGTCTGATTTACCATGTCTTTTTATAGGGGAATTGAGTCTGTTGATGTTGAGAGATATTAAGGAGCTATGATTTTTGGTTCTGGTTATTTTTGTTCTTAGAGGTGAAATTATGATTGTGTGTTTTTCTTCTTAAATTTTCCAAACAGAATAATTTCTTGAATTTTCTTGGATGTAATTTCCTCCTTGGTGTTGGATTTTCCCTTTTATTATCCTCTGTTGGGCTGAATTACTGGTAGTGCTTAAACTTGGTTTTGTTTTGAAATATCATGCTTTCTCTATGTATGGTAATTGCAGGTTTTGCTGGGTATGGTAGCCTGGACTAGCATTGTGTTCTCCTAGTCTCCATATGACTTCTGCTCAAAATCTTCTAGCTTTTAGAGTCTCTATTGAGAAGTCTTGTATAATTTTGATAAGTCTGCCTTAATATGTTACTTGGCATTTTTCCCTTACTGCTTTTAATATTCTTTTTTATGTGAATTTTGTGTTTTAATTTGTATGTGAGAAGGGGAATTTATTAATCAGTCTCATTTGTTCAGTGTTCTGTAGCCCTCTTGTAAGTTTATGAGCGTTTCTTTCTTTTGGTGAAGGAAGGTTTCTTGTATAATTTTGTTGAAGAGGTTTGCTGGTTTTTGAGTTGGGAAATTACATCCTATTCTATACCTATTATACTGAGGTTTGCTCTTTTCAATGTATCCTGGATTTCTTGAATGTTTTGACATAGGAACTTTTTTCTTTTTGTATTTTCCTTGACTGCTGTGTCAGAGTCTTCTATTGTATCTTTCACCACTGATATCTGATGCCTCTTCTATATCTTGTATTCTGTTGGTGATGCTGTTCTCTCTTCTAGGTTTTCCATCTCAAGTGATGTCTCTTTCTGAGTTTTCTTTAATGATTATATTTCCATTTTCAGATCCTCGGTGGTTTGGTTCAATTCTTTCATGTGGTTGGTTGTGTTCTCCTGTATTGCTTTAAGGGGGATATTATGTCCTTCTTAAATTCCTCTATCATCTCCATGAAATGAGAGATTAGATTTGAATCTTTCTTTAAAAGAATGTTGGGGTATCCTGGACTTGCTGTGGTGGGAGAACTGAGTTCTGAGGTGGCCATGTCAATTTGGTTTTTGTTGCTTATGTAATTATGCTTGCCTCATGCCATCTGGTTATCTCTTGGAGTCTGCTTCAGTTCCTACTTCCAGGTTCTTGCTTTGAGTTCCTATTCTGCATGTTAGACTCTAAAGTGTAAGTTAAAGTACTGCCCCACCAATCTTATTTTGTCATGGTGTTTATCTCCCCCACAGAAAAAAAAACTAGAACATTCAAGTTTCTGTAAGCCTAATAACCTGACTGGCTCATCAAAGTACAGATAGAACTATTAGTTTGGATTGTTATCAGTGATTCATCTTGTAGATAAATTCAGTAGTTATTTCTCTTTATTTCCTCCAGAAAGAGTTCATATAACAGTAGCCATCCCAACACTACTCTGTTTTTCTTTCTTTTTCCTTCCTTCCTTCCTTCCTTCCTTCCTTCCTTCCTTCTTCTTTTTCCTTTCTTTCTTTCTTTCTTTCTATCTTTCCTTCATTCTTTCTTCCTTTATTTCTTTCCTTCTTTCTTCCTTTATTTCTTTCTTTCTTCTCTTTTCTTTTTTTTTTCCTTCTTGAGGCAAATAAAAACCCTGTGCCCAGGCTGGCCTAATAGGCCAGCCTCAAACTTAGAACAATCCTCCTGTTCCTGGTTACAATGCTGAGATGATAGCCATGAATCATCAGGCTTAGTGTTCTAAATCATTTTTGTAGTTATATAATATCAAAGTATATGGTCTCTTGTTGCACAAATGATAAGTTGAGGATTAACATTTACAATCAAAAATTTTTCTACAGTCAAAAATTTTGTCACCATCTAGTAAAAAATTTGCATTAAAAGAAAAGGGGGAAACAAGAATTAAGCAAAGACAATTTGAAGCATTAAATTCTGAGTCCTAGTGATCATTTGTATTCAGCTAGATCAAAGTTTATTTCTAATGAACTTGGCATCTTAACCCTTTGTTACTGTTTTACCAATTAAGATATCTGATAATTATCAGAAAATAGAAGGAACAAATGTTATGAGGTGAAATAAGAATGAATCTCTTAAAATATTTAATTGGTACAGATCCCCTTTTATGTTCAGAAAAATAGCTTTGTGTACACTAAACAGGCTTTACAAAAGGTGAAGTGACCCTTCCAACTGACTCACTGTATCAGTGGAGATAGAGATTATATGAGTTTTCATATAGTGGTGAACTAAGTATTTGAAATGGAATGAAAAGTATGAGATCATGAATAAAATAGAAGGAAAGTATGCAAGCACCAAACCCATACTTACAAAAGCAATGATGATGATCCCCATGAAAAATGAAGCATGCTTGATAAAAGGATGCTAGTCTGCTTTAGAGCCATAACAACTGGGTAAAATTTACCCAGTAGGAAACATAATGAAGTGAAACAAAACCACTGCATTCAAATTTCTGTAAATCATTTTAAAAACCAGTTTCGGAAATTCACCATTATTTGCACATTCATTATAGAGTGACAATTGATAAGTTGAAGTTTTAAAGCAAAAGGTGTTCTACACTGAAACTAATTCATTGAATTTTTGTCAAATATGTAAAAATACATATTAATGGACAGTAAAAGTGGATGAACTATGTTTCATGGCATTAATACTTCATTCAGAGCAAAGCATGAGTCTAGTTAGACCATTCCTCTAGCTGCCAGAAGAATTGCTAGAATCTTTCAGGTCTTTGGTAAGTTCTTTGGAGAACACCAGTGGCCCCCTAAGAAAAAAAGCAATTACCTTTTGACTGTGACAGTTGCACTAGTCATATTTTATATAGATGAAAAATTTGAATTGTCTTGGATCCATCTCTACTCAGGGCTGTATTTTTATTATTTTTTTTTACTTCCATAAGTATTTTGTTTTCTAAGGACTGAAACATCCACATTTTGTTCTTCCTTCTTCTTGAGCGTCATATGGTCTGTGAATTGTATCTTGGCTATTCTGGCTTTTGGGCTCATATCCACTTATCAGTGAAATCATACCATGTGTTTCTTTTTTTGACTAGGTTACCTAATTCAGGATGATATTTTCTAGTTCCACCTTTTTGTGTAAAAATTTCATGTAGTCATTGTATTTAATAGCTGTGTAGCACATCATTGTATAAATTATCAGAATCTATTCCTCTGCTGAAGTACATCCGTGTTCTTTCCAGCTTCTGGCTAATATAAATAAGGCTGCTATGAACATAGCAAAGCATGTGTCCTTGTTATATGTTGGAGCATCATTTGGGTGTATGTCCTGGAGTGGTATGGCTGGATCCTCAGGTAGTACTATCTCCAATCTTCTGAGAAACGGGCAGACTGATTTCCAGAGTTTTGTACCAGCTTGCCATCCCACAAATAATGGACAGGTGTTACTCTTTCTCCACATCCTCACCATGATCTTTTGTCACCTAATTTTTTTTAATCTTAGCCCTTCTGACTTGTGGAGTTTGATCCTCAGGTTTTTTTTTTTGTTTTTTTTTGTTGTTGTTGTTGTTTGTTTTTGAATTGCATTTCCCTGTTGACTAAGGATGTTGAACATTTCTTTAGGTACTTCTTAGCCATTCGATATTCCTTAGTTGAGAATTCTTTGTTTAGCTCTGTCCCCCAATTTTTAATAGGGTTATTTGGCTCTTTGGAGTCTAACTTCTTGAGTTCCTTTTATGTACTGGATGTTAGCCCTCTGTCAGATGTAAGATTGGTAAAGATCTTTTCCCAATCTATTGGTTGCCATATTGTCCTAGTGACATTGTCCTTTGCTTTATAAAAGCTTTCCAATTTTATGAAGTCCCATTTGTCTACTCTTGGTCTTAGAGCATAAACCATAGGTTCCATGTTCTTTCCCACTTTTTCTTGTCTTACTTTCAGTGTATCTAGTTTTATGCAGATGTTTTTGATCAACTTCAACTTGAGATTTGCACAAGGTGATATGAATGGATGGATTTGCATGCTAGTTCTATATGTTGTCTGCCAGTTGAACAATTTCCAGTTGTTGAAAATGCTATCTTTATCCACTGGATGGTTTTAGTTCCTTTGTCAAAGATCACGTGACCATAGGTGTGTGGGTTCATTTCTGGGCATATCAGAGCATCTGGGATGGAGGTTCTTTTTCTGAGTGTTGCAGGTGTGGGTGCAGAGCCTGTTCCCAGGTCTGCTTCAGGTGCATGTTCAAATGTGATCCTGGGCATGTTAGAGCACTTAGCTGCCAAGCTTCCTCTGGGTTTTGTGGGACTTGGTACAAAGCCAGTGGCCAAAGTCTGCTCAGGGTACTGTTCAGACAGGACGGGACCTGTGACCCTGGCTGTGTGGGAGTCCTTGCATCCCTAGGTTCTTCGAGAACCAGTTACTCCGGGTGTTGGGGCAGATGCTGTGGCCTCCTTACCTGTGATTATGGACAAGTTAGAGTACCTGATAGACGAGCTTCCTCTGGGTATTTTGGGATTCGGTGCAGAGCCAGCAGTCAAGCTCTGCTCAGGGCACTGTTTCAGACCAGAAGGGCAGGAGTAAATTTAATAAATAAATAAGTTAATGTAAAGCACCAAAACAAAACAGAAATGATGATATTGGGAGAAATATTCTTTGCAAGTGAAGAGAACATTTCTTTATAGTATACCTTTTCCTTTTTTGGGTGTGTTATATGATAATTACCATAAACACATTTCTACTATAATAAGAAAACTTTGTACAATTCTTTCCTTGAACATCCATGGGCTATTAATCATTGTTATACCATAATTCATATGCATATATATATTTATGCATCTCTACCTAATGAAAAACAACTGTACATTTATTCATCTCTGCCTGTCTCTCTCTACCTACCTCTATCTCACCGTCTCTCCTCCTTTTTTTGTCAGACCATATTTGTTCAGAAAAAGCAGTGAGTAATGCTATACTGACTAACAATTATGCATAATTCATGGATGTGAAGTATCCTTTAGCAAACATCTGTTCTTCGAGGAAAATGGCCATAAGTTGCAAATTCCATGAGAAGATAGAATGTTGTTTCAAAGTCAGCAAATAATAAAATTTTGATTGTCCATGTTTTGTGTCACTGTCCTTGATTTCTTGAATTTGTGCCAGGCTAGAATGCACACATCATGTAACATGAGTGGTTTTAGTATGGTTGCATTTCCTGCTACATTAGTCATTGTCCCCTGAATGAGAAATAAGGCCATGTCAACATACAGGTATAGTGTATCGTTTTATGCTTTACCAACCTTTACTCTAAGAATTGGCCATGCTCACAGCTTCCACCCAGCTTCCCTTGAATTCTTGGGTAACACAAACACACACACACACACACAGAGAGAGAGAGAGAGAGACAGACATAGAGAGACAGACATAGAGAGACAGACAGAGAGACAGAGAGAGACAGAGACAGAGGGTAGGGAGGGGGAGAGAGTTCGATCCTTTTCAATTTGCCTTAGGACACAATTGCTGAGCCTTAACTATCTCCCTGTTGATTGCTGTCTGTAAGCAGGTGAGGGCGGGTGAAAGACAAGGCTGGAGCCAGTGAATGGACAGTAGAAAAGGAGGGTAGGCCCAGAGTTTTTGAGAGGCAGGAGTGATAGGACAGAAAGGAGAAGGAAGAAAGATGGAGGAAGAGAAGGATGACCCAGAGCCACATGGCTTTAAATAGCCACAGGTAGCTATGAATATAAGGATGTATAATTACAGGACAATTTGTCTTATCTAGGTGGACAGTTTATATCAATATCAATTGGCTCTGAGTTTATTGTGTGATTTTGTGGGGTGAGAATTTATTGCTATAATATGATTGATAAATTTTAAGCCTCTAGAGTCTTGATTTTACTGGGTTGTTGTTGTAGAAAATAAAATTGTCTTTTATCCCCCACTAGGTCCGGCACCACAGTGCCCCAAGATATCTGATAGATATCTTAATCTCAGTCAAAATATCGCCTCACCTGAAGGCAGAGATGTTCAATTTCTTCATTAAATATGCCAAAGGGGAAGTGTTAGGAGCAGATATGTCTCAGCAAAAAATAAATAACTTTAAATCTCATATTTTGTGGTTTTTTGAAAACCATCTATCTATATAATGTTGTCCATTAATTATCTTATTATATTGAAAGTACTCTAACAACTAAGAGCCATCAATTTGCTATTTGGCCCTTAACTCACATGTGTGATCAACTCAGAAGTTTGTAATGGCATCAATCGAAGGACTGGCTTTAAACCTTGTACTTTTAAACTTTTTTAACAAATAAATTCTATACCAAACCAAAGATATGATTTTAGCATAGTTACCAAATGAGATTATGGCTGTACAACTCATTCTAGCTAATTCCTCCCTGTTAAATTACAACCATTTCTAAATTACTCATGAAAACAACCTTAGAATAACCACATTCAGTCCCCCAAAATCCAGCGATTTGGGGCGACAACTTTTCTATAACTTCTTCAAGCTATACATGGGTGTTGAGTTATCCTTGGGGATAAGGGGTAGGAAGAATGAAGCAAATGTTGTAGCCCGATGTGTATCTTGACAGGACCCAGCTGAAAGTCCTTGAGACCAGGAATCCAAGTAGGTACACTCTGCAAAATACAACTCTTAAGAGAAAAGTTTATAATCAAGTTATCTTTTTGCTTGATTCTCTTAAATCTAGTTTTTTATTTGGTCTCTCTCTCTCTCTCAAATCTGATCAGTATGACTCTGTGAGGTTTGCAGAGCCTAATCACACTTTTTTAAAAACACAAACCCAAAACCTTTTTCCCAGAATACTGTGCTCCTTCATCTGTAACCAAAAAATCTTGTATCTTGCATGCTCTCCCAGGGTAATAATATAACCATAAAACTCAAAGTCACACCCATTATGAAGATTAAACAATTTTTAAAAAGGAAGTAAACTAAACAATAGTGTATGAGCCTGATAGGCTTTTGTAATCTGTCATAACAGGAAATTAACCCAAAATTCCTGTGAAGCCCACAGTAAGAGAATCTGAGCTTCCAGTTATGGTACATATCAAAAATAACCACAAATCCTTGCTATCCAGCATCAACAAGCCATATGGCCTTTAGCGGGGTAATTAATAAAACAAACTGAACACTTTCTATCAAGTTCAATATCAATAAGCAAATTATCAAACCAGGACTTTAGCCCAAAATATATGGATCGGTCAAGCTCTCTACCTGGAGTCTCAGATTTTTATTTAACCTTAATAACTAGTAAACATCACAATTCTCTACTTGGAGTCAGTGACTAATTTTTTCTTAAGTTTGGAACCATGGATGAAAATTCCCATGTGATTAGAGTATCTCTACTCTCTTCTTTTTAAAACAACCTTAATCAGCTTCTACTAATACCTGTCATTAAGAAGTAGCTTGTCTAACTAGGATTTCAACCCAAAATTCCCATGGAGCCCACGTTAGAAGGGATATGAATATCCTGAAAGACTTTCTTTAAAAAGCAGCTTTTATCTCTAACTCTCTGAGTTGTAACTACTAATCACACAGCTAATCACACAGCGGGTGTAGCTACAGCCTGCCAGCCTAGGCTGTTTCTGTTTCTTTGTTTAAATTTTGGCGATTGAGATATCACATGACTCAACATGGAGCTGGCCTCCTCTTAGAAAATAAAACTTTCTCTCAACTCTTAGGATTACTAGTGGATTCTCACCCAGCACATTAGTTCACCAACTGTTGTTGTAAAATAATAGAAAATAAAACTGTCTTTTATTCCCCGCTAGGTCTGGCACCCCAGTGCCCCAAGATATCTGACAGATTTCTTAATCTCAGTCAGCAAAGCCTCTCACCCGCTCTGCTCCATCCCATATAACACTGCCAATGGCCTCTCTCTGAGCCTGTCAACAATCTCTCTACCCATCCAAGTCCCTATGGAGACTGTCACCATGCCAGAAATATACATCTGAATTCCGTGGTGGCTTGGTGTCCCAGACTCCACATACTCTCTTAAACTTAATTCACCACAAGAAAGAACACACAACCCAACAACCTCTGATCCAATTGATAACATATAATTGCCCACCTAAACAAACAAAGCCCTGTACACATCCATCCCTTAAGAACATTCATAACCTGTAAATACAGAGTGGAATCTTTACACCAGCCTCCATGTTCTCTCCACAGCTTCCTCTGCCTTCCCACTCCAGTCTCCTCCTCTTCCCTCAAACTTTTCTCCCACCATCCTTCCTTCTCGTCCAATGACAGGCCTCATTCTATCTTGTACCTGCCTTCACCTGCGTAATGACATCATCTGACACCAGGTAACTGAGCATTCTGACTATAATCGCAGAGACCAGATGATTGGGAATGTAAGCAGAGTCCACAGCAAGGTAACTGTGAGATTGGCGGGGAATCTCTGCATGGGACTAGCCATGGAGGGCAGTGAGACTACTGTGGCCAGAAAGTATACAGTGCTAGCATGGAATGGTGCATTACTATTATTATTACTATTATTATTATTATTATTATTATTATTATTTAATGCAACATCGCACACCTGGAAAGTCATGCTCTTAATATTTTTATTTTTGCTCCTCCAAAATGCCCTAAATTTCAGTCATTAGTCCCACCCAGCCCATGTCAAACACCCCTGAACACCCACTGCCTGTAGTGGTAGACTTAGGCCCCAGTTCTTTTTGAGACCTGATATGGCTGCTGTGTTCTGCTCCTTCCAAAGCATGGTAAAAACACTTCCTCTCCTTCCATGCATCTGCCTTTTCCCCTAGGATCCTAACATCCTACCTGTACCTTCTGCCCAGCAATTGTCTCATGGCTTTCTTTACAGACAGATCACAAACCAATTAGGGAATACCTCTTTAACATCAGAAGAACCCCCTACATACAGGGACCTCCGATGTCAGGACCAAAGGGGATGTCTCAGGGATCTGAGTTGTCAAAAGCAAAGGGGATTCCTGGATTCTGATTTATAAACAGATAAAACGAGAATCGAAGAAAGTAGTTAATCTTTTTCCCTCTAATATCCAACGATCCCAACAGTACATAATTAGCTTCTGCATTCTCAGTCCTCTGTACTAACATATGACTTGGGGAAGTGAATCATGTGCCAAGTGAAAAGTGCCATTTCTGTGGAATCAAAATATATTTGTACATTTATAAGTGATAGAGAATCTCTGTAAGCATATATATTTGTCAACGTGGGTGTCAAATTACATGGTGTGTGGATGGTCTGGTAATAGTTGTTCACATCCCTTTTCCTTCTTATTGTAAGCACCCTGGCTATGCAGCACTTTCCTCATAATGTAAACAAGATAAAGAAAACTTCCATCCTTATAGTGGTATTAGTTTAAGACAGACAGAGGCACAAGAGTAGTGTTAGTTTCCATTACATAGATATGAAAACTGTCTTCTGTGAATGGTGAGGAAAGTCCATCAGTATACTGAAATAGTGAAGTGATGCCTTCACATGTAAGCATGTTATATCTCAGCTATCTTTGGCAGCTGTAGGTTTGCCCAATGAAAATGTTACAACTCACAGAGATAGTTGTGTGCTTTGGAGAATTTGAGTCTATATTGAAGGGTCATGGGAGTTTGGGTTGGGTATAGCAGGATTAGGGATATTAGAATGTAACAGACTGAGATTATAATTGTTGCTTGATACCACAGTGAGAATCTTGAGGGCTACTGTCATGGGCACAACATAGAGTAAGCTACAGTGAGGCCAGGATTTCTTCATGTATTTCATAAATTTAAAGTAAGTATGACCTACAGACTTTCATAACGTCACATGGTTGCAAGGAACAATCATCAATCAATCTACCAATCAACCCATAAAGGAAGCCTTGTGATGTAGACTGAGATGGCACTAAGACCTAAGATAGGTTACCCGATAGCATACAAGCTTCTGTATACAAGCTTCACAGTTTGAGAGAGAAGACACCCACAACTAGTTGAAAATGAGACTCTTTTACAAGCTTCAACACCAAAGAAATTCTGTTATCTCAACACAGGCACGCATCTACGATCATGATGGCTTAAGATAGTGAAGCACTGCCAAGTTTCATGGTAGGGCCATGATGATGGATTTTATTAGCAGATATACCTTAAGTGGACAGAGATGAAATTTAGTGTGGCTGGGCTTTGTATGTGCAATATTATATTGAGGCAAGTGTCTTAATTATGCACACATGACTTTGATTTTTAAGGGAGTTCTGAAATAAAGAGGCAAATTTCCCTACTCAGATATGGGGGTTCTTTCTTTCCTGGAAAGCCAAGGGGGCATTTTTAGTTGTAGAGATCATTATGACCATTCACACAAGCATGCAGGGCTGTAGAAGGGTTGAGCAAGTAGACACTGAAAATACACTCTTCATTTTAAACTGGGTTCATGTTTTGTAGGAAGGCAGAGCAGGAGAGACATATCACATACTTATACATACATACACATACAAACTTTAACTACATGTATACAGAGTTATACATACACATACATACTTATATATACATATCTACATACATTATGTACACAGATATTATTCACACATACGCATTTACAAAAATATTCATAGGCATACATATATACATATATATGCATTCATACTTATACATCTATACACATACTTTAACTACATATATACATAATTATACATACATACACATACAGATATTACATATACATACCTATATACATGTATGTCTACAGATACTTATGCACACATACATGCTTACAAAATATTCATAGGCATATATATATATACACATGTACATACCTATGCATACATATACATACATATATGCACATACACACATATATGTATATCTCAGAAAATCAAACACAGACATGTCGACAATTAGAACCACATATATGTAACAGGCATATACATGAAACACACACGTGCAACAATGTAGGGTGTGTGGGGGCAGCCCTAAGAAAACACTGGATACTTCTGATATGAGTGACTCCCAGCCCTATCGCTCATGCTGGGGCTATCCTCAGCCAACATGCCCAGCAGTTTCAACATGGACCGTGTGCGGCAGCAGACATATGGTGTCCATGTGAGAGTTGAAGGTATTCCTTTGCGAGTCATTGCTGATGCCATGTTGTACACTCAGACAGGAGGGTAGCAGGACTGATCCTTGGAGAGGCCCTGCCAGTGCCTGAGTGAGGCAGAGGCCAATGTGTATGTGCTCCCACAGACATGGACACACATGCGTGTGCACAGGTACAGAGACACACATGTACATACACCCTCATTCACATACACTCAACATATACTCACATGCACACACACACACACACACGAACACACACACACACGTGTACACTGAGTCTGAGGACAGCCCTGGGTAAATACACATGCACATACATACATGCAAATGCCCACATATGCACACACATACGCCACACATGCACACAATTTACACACTGTAGCCAGCCTAGACCATCACAGACACACACAAACACACAAATGCATGCATGCACACACTGAGTCTGAGGCTAGCACTCATGCACCCACACATGCTCTCACACACATACATGCATGCATGTGTACACTTAGTCTGGGCCAGCCTTGGCTGCACACATCTGCATTTATTGAGACCAGCGTTCCCTGCGCAGAAAGCGCACTGTGTCGGTCATCCCCATGCCATAGATCGCCTCCATCATCCCCCTGCTTGGTGGGAACAGCGCCTGCTGCACACGTACCAGGTTAGCCATGGATACCTGCAGGTGGAAATAGGACATGCTAGCTGGGAATCATATGAAGACAGAGCAAAGGACTTGGGCAGACACCAAGGCTCAATACCCCTGCCTCAGCCACCCAAGTGCTGGAACTAAAGGCCTGCACAAACGTGTCATGTATGTTATGTACATTTATGCTTCATGTATGTACTGTGTGTGTTCACGTGACATGTATATTACACACATATTTGATAACATATAAGACATACATATCACATACACATGTAACTCTTCATATATGATATATGTGTGCTCACATGAGTCCACGTGTATGTGTGTATGGTATTTTTATTTGTGGATCCAAGGAAATCTGGTAGCATAGTCCACCTGGAGCTTGAAGGATGGGTAGCAAGAACTACACACAACTATAATGTGTACATACATGTCACTGTAAACATTACACATACAGTACACACACAGTGTTGTTATATAGTACGTATCTACATATGATGCAAATTACATACCCAAATGTAATCGGCCATGTCAAACACACAATACATATATAATAAAACACACATAATGCTTGTATGACATCCTATATGGCATGCATATGTGGGTCACACTGACTGTGCCAGACCCATGTACACTGCACCCAACAAGCACACCATGACTCACCATGACATCCTGCTTGGCGACTCTCACATATATGCCAGGCCACCCCAAGTCCCGTGGCGACACATCTGCCCGTCCGCTGAAGGGTGAAAAGGTCACAGTGCGTCCCGTGGGCAGCACAGGCAGGCTGTTGGTCAGGCCACCATCCACACAGAGCTGTCCAGAATGGCAAATGCAAGCATTCATGTCACACATGTGTTGCGTCCCATGTTCATGCCTGTGCCATCTGCATGGCTCCTACACATTGCCCACATTACCTGCCCTGCGCAATCCATGGGCTTGAGTCCTGCGTAGAAGGGTATGAAGCAGCTGGCCAGGAGAACCTTTGTGTATGAGAACACGGGAGAGCTCAGGGGCACAGGGTCAAAGGTACCCAATCATATCATATACATGTCATTGACACACCAACCACATATCATGCACATGTTCTATGGCCATCATCCACATACCATTCCCATGTTATGAACAGGTTATTTACATGTCAACCACATATCATGCATCTGTTATGTGTACACACGGATGACCCATGTGTCATCTTGTGGTTTCACATTACACACGAAAGTGACAGATAACCACTGTCATGCCTGATGACACAGGGGGCCTTAGAAAGTAGGGGGAGATGATCTGTGTTCAGAGTCCTGTGAACATGATTGAGCTGTGTACGGACCATGAAAATGCCAAGTAGTGTGACCACACACTTAACACGTGAACATACCCCTGAGTCACCAAGCCAGCTGACCCCACCTGTGATGCCCTGAGCTATGTGAACGTGCCCTTACCGTGATAAGGTTGTCCCTGCATGTGAAGTTGGACACCAGGTAGTTCTGTCCATCCACTGCGCTGGTTACTGACACATGAAGCCGTTCCTGTGCCAGCTCATGGGCGTGCTGGGGAAGAATCTCGTCAATGCCACCCCTGTACACGTGAGGACATGTGAGGACACACGAACATATGGACACATGACACATCCATGTGAGAAAATGGATTCACAAGCACATGGACACACGAGGACACATGAGCCCATGGGTACTTGAGGACATAAACATGGGAGGACACAGGGTCAAGCACCTCGCACTCTTATGTTGAGCTCTGGCCAGGACATGCGTGAGGTCACACCCACCTCAGCCGGGCCATGAAATCATATCCAGGTGTCAAGGGCCCCAGTGCCCGCATTCTGACCTCCTCCGCAAAGGCAAACGTGAACCTGGTACATGCCTGTGGGGGAGAGTCACACTGCCATGTACCATGTATGTTACAGATGTCATACGATGGTATGTACTATGTGCTTGTTCTATAAAGTATCTATGTTGGGTGTCATATATGATACCCTCTATTACATGCACTACACGTTTAAGTACATATTAACCACATGTCATAACATACATTACTATATGCCATCTCAGTACATGTAAACATGTATATTATAACCTACTATGTGTGATGATATACATTTCACTACATGTATGTATACAGTGCAATATACCACGTGTCATAACGTACATGTTATTACATGCCATCTCATGTTCTGCAGACAAAACTGATCATTTCATATGAGGTGTACATAGCAGTGCAGCACAACATGTAATCATGTAATGTCAGACATCATAATCAGATGAGAGTACAGAGACATGATGTACCTGCATGTATCATACTTTATGCATCACATGAAATGTAACATATTCAGAGTATGCATCAAACTGCACATACTGTACTACATATGTTACACGTATGTTGTATGTACACCATGCTACATATTTCACGTATCACATGTGTGTCCCACACACATCACACATGCACAAGTAACACTGTGTGCACGTCCCACAACACAACAACCCCGCCCCCCTCACCTCTATCCTCTCTGGTGCTGTCAGCAGCACTGTGGCCACCAGTGCCCCTGCTGAGGCCCCTGCAAAGCCTGTGACATTGCATAGCAAGCCCCGCCCGCGTTTGCTCAGTACAGTCGCTGCCCCCAGGTGGTAAATACCCAGAAATCCGCAGGATGAGAAAGAGAGGTGGACTTGCTTCATGGTAGTGGCTAGGATAGAAATACATACGTGTAGTGTATTTAGTACATGCGTTCATATGTGTTCATACTTGGTACATCCATGTTCTGTGACTGATAGCTAGTGACTGAATGACTGGGAGTTGTGATTGATAGCTGTCTCCCCCACAGGTCCATCCGTTAGCCCCGCCCCTCGGCCTAGGGACGTCCAGCCCTCCATTCCAGGCCCCGCCCCCCGCCCCGCTCCCGCCCCCGCCCTGCTGCAGTCTGGCCACAGTACTTTTGTGGGGACAGCACTTCCAGCCAATCCCTAGAAGACGGCGTCACAGGCAGATGTCACTCTGGGCGGCTGAGCCAATCGCGATGCGGCGGGGTCCAGCCTAGGCGGTGCCTGTGGTTGCGACTTCACCCAATGTGGTAGCGCAGAGCGACTCCTTCACTAGGGAAGCCCAGGGTAGATTCTGGGATTCTGAACAAGCACCGACCGCACTGTCCATTTAGTCCTTATGACATCATCGCTCCGCGTCGGCATCACTGCCGCCCACCCTGTTCATCTCCCCCACTGAAGTCACCGTTCTGAAACGTCACCGCCCGCAATGGTTGGACGCAGTACTTGTTACCTGCAAGTAACATCTTCTGATGTCATCGTTCTGCGCCTTCCTGTTTCAGGGCTTTAGGAGCAGCGCTGACGTGCGGATCGAAAATGAGCACGGTTTTAAGTGTACGATTATAAAGCCGCGCGGCTTTACGACGTCATCGTCGCGCGCCCCTCCTGGCCCCTTCCGGGCAGACAAAACACCTCGGCTTCACAGATAGATCACCGTTCCGGTGTTCTGTCAAAGCGCGTGGCTTATGAGGTCATAATCCGGCGGCCCTCTCCTTCCGTTCCCGGAGGTCAGCATGCAGGTGCCTCGGTCCTGAAATGAGCGCTGTTTCAAACATTTCAAACTAAGTGTTGCGCAACGTAGATTTAAGACATCATCATCCGGTGACCCATCTACTTCCCTCCGGGCAGGCACTGCGCCGACAGGTTTCGGAAACTAACCCTGTTTCAAGTTTAGTCCGCGGGGCTTTCAGAAGTCATATTCTTTCGCCCCTCCCGTTCTCTTTTAGGCAGGCTGTGGGCCACCGCAGCTGTAAAAAGAGCTCTGTTTCAAGTTTGGCTTCTTACCCAATTCCCTTTCTTAATAAACATCTAATGACCTTTGTTTCTCCTTCTAAATGAGACTCCCACTTCCTCCCTTGGGCCCACCTTATCCTCTTGGATTTGTTAACCCCACCCCCGCTTTCCGGTGTACTTTTAAATTGCTAGTATGAGAGTTCGTTAACTTTTTTTTATAATGAAGGTTCTTAGTCCTCTAAACTTACTTCTTCGTGTGGGATAAACACAGTCAAATGCCCTGTGTTCCAACCCCTCCAAGAAGCCATGCCCCTCAGTGGGACAGAAGCAGACCCACAACAGGGTCTTAATTTAACTTTAGTAAGTAGAATCTATTAATAAAATTGTTCATTCATTTAGATTTTCCGACTTTGTGGAGTATAGATTTATGAAGTAAAACCTAAAGATTCTTTGTATTTCCTAAAAATCTGTGTTGTCCCCATTTACATTTGTGATTTTATTAAATTAGATATTGTCTCTTTACCTTTTTAGTATCCTGTATGTGTGCTTTACTGTAGCTAGACTAGGTACCTCTATTTCAGAAGTAAAAAATTGACAACTCACAGACATATAAGTGTATTTTTGAGAAATTAAATAAGCATATATTGAGGAGTGATGTGTTTTTGGGTCAGGTGGGGCAAAGGGAATTGTCATGGACTGTTAGAGACCATGAGATAATAATGGTTGCCTAGCAACAGCAGTGAAAAATTTCAGGGCTAATAACAAGGTGGGAAGGTGGGAAGGCAGGGTATCTTTGTGTATTTTATTATGCAAATATAAATATACTCTACAGCCTTCCATGTCAAAATATGTTGTTGTGATGCTCCCAATCAACCATGATAATGAAGCTCAAAAGCTGGTTTAGAATTGCTACTAGAATTCAAAGTACTTGATGGCAAAGTCTGCACTCTTTGGTCAAGGTACTCAGAGTCTTGGTGGTGGATGGATTATTATAACAGTAAAAGAAACTATATGCATATAGTTTATATGAAAATGACACCACCATACGTGTAAAAAATAGAATATATATGTGTGTGTATATGTATATATATGTGTGTATATGTATATACATGTGATACATGTATATCATATATATATATATATATATATATAGTGAAACTTAAATGTATACTGCAAAACTTAATTTCTCAGAGGTATCATCAAGAAGTTGAATTTTACACTGGGTACATGCTCTCAGCAGATTCACAAACTATTGCTTTGACTCATCCTGGCTGAAGAAGCAGGTGTTTTTCTGTACTCTGGCATCTGTCCAATTTCATTTATCTTCTGGTCCCAATAATTCATGATATATTTTGTCAGTATCACTACAGAAGATTGATTGCAGAGTGGGTCAACCTAGAATCTGATGACAATACCATTGCTGAGAGTATTTCAGCAGTTTCCAAAGAATATTGCTGTTGTATATTGTGTGGGTATGGCACTGTTCATGACCTAGTGTCAATAATATTTTTACTTCTGATGCATCTGTTTTTCATTCCAGCTTACAAAAAGGATTCTATCTTTTTTACATGTATGGTGGTGTCGTTTTCAGTAGAGTTGTGTCTTAGTTTATCTTGAGTATTACACAAACTTCAACCCAATTCAGCTGTCTTCTTAGCTGAGAGACATGACTTTGACCAGTATTTCCTCTGATAATGAATTGAAATCTGGATGTCTTGTGGTATAAAGTTTACTGAGGGGTTTAGTTCAGCATAAGAACCTGTGAGTGGACCTACATTAAAAGCAACTTGGCTTACTATGTGAAATATTACCCAGGAGCAGAATTTTCTTAGTGATACAGACAGTGTTTTTTTTTCTTTTCTTGTCATGCCTTGAATTGAGAGGAACATGCTTTTTCCACTCAGTGGTAAAGGCTTCTTTTATCTTGGAAATCCAAGAAGATTTAAAATCAGTGGATCTCTTAGATAGAAAACAGTATCCTAGTTCTAAAGTTAACCATGATCAGTCAGTATACAAAGCAGTTTTGGCTAAGTGTCTGCACTTGTGGTTTGGGTGCTTGGGGAACATTCTGGGTGCACTGTCTACCATCCTAGCAGAAACAGACAAATACCAATTGCGCGGTGCATTGTTTAATTTCAGTAGCTGTTCTTTTTCCTATATGAAGTTGACTAAAGAAATTATGGTTATTCTTTTACCATGAAATTGAGACCACATAGTTCTTCAAATCAAAGTGCATTTTTTAATTTTATTTTTATATTATGGTATGATTCTTTTCACCTCCCCTACTTTGGTCATTCCAAAACTTCCCCTTCTCCACCCCGATTAAATTTTAACAGAATGAAGCATAAATCTAAGCTGAAATATCCAACATTAGATATGACAAACTGTATGAGAAATCATAAGGAGACCTTAACCCTACACAAAAATCTAGAAAAACTCTTAGACTTGGAGAAAATTAGAGAATCTTTCCAATGAAAGGTAACAATTGGTTATCCAAGATATTTTTGAGATCATACAGTGGTTAAAATTCTCTCCTTACCTTTTGTACCTACAAAACCAACAATATATCTTTCAGATTGACAGGATATTTTTTCCTAAATATCATCACACACACAGACACACACACACACACACACACACACACACACACACACAAAAGGTTTTCCAGTACTTTTAAATGAAATTGAATTTATACATCTGGGGTATCTATCTTTTATTTCATTCTTTTTTCCTCACTTCTGTTCTCTTAACTCATTGCTTCCTTTCCCACTTCTCATTTTTTATCCCTTTTTATTATCCCTTACTCTTTTTCTGTTCTGCATCTGTTTTCTTTTTGATTTTCTTTTGTGATTGCAGTTTTTTCTTGCTTTTTCTTTTTTGGCTTACTTTTAAATGTATGACTTTAAGAGAAGAGTAGACTGAGTTCATGGAAATAACATGTCAGATGACATTTCTGCGAGTGAAGCACATTCTCTTTACTACATCGAGGCATCGTGAGCAAAAGCATACCATACAGATTAGGACTTTTGTATAACTAATTTATGTGTAGAATTCATAAACAGAAGTCTGTATCTTTTGTCTTGTAAGAGGATCAGAAGAAATTTCTTCAGGCAGAAATAGAATCCTACTACCTTTTTCTTTCTCTTTCATTTCTATCTTGATGATTTCTACCTTTTTTATTTCTGTCTTTCTTTTTTGTTCACCCTATATAATGTACTGTAACACTGTAACATTATGTGTTAATGAATATGATATATTAAGTAGAATGAGATTTGCCATTCTAATAGAAAGAGTATGACTTTATAAGTGGCAAAATATGACATTGTAATTTGCAGGGAATGATATGTTAAATAAAAATTCACACTTTAAGGAAACACCAGATTGTGTTCATGGTCAAGTAGCATTTCAGACAATGGGTCTGAATTTAAGCATATCTTCTTTATGAATAAAATGTGTTGAGAACATTGTACTTAGTATGCAGATTGGTGTTCTAAGACTGGTAATAGATGTGTAACAATTGTAAAGAAAGTGATGTGACAAAGATAAGAAACAAAGCCTTCCAGGCAGTTATAGAATCTTGCTTAAAACTAGTGAATTAGACAAAGTTCCGTGTGTCTCAGTTTCTATGCCTGTTTGAATGACCTACAAAACACGCACCCTTCAATAGATATAAATGGAAATATATGGCATCAAAATTGGAGTTAAATTACATCATCATAATACATGTCATAAATATATGACATGAATGAATTGATGTGGCATAATTTTAAAAATATGAGACTAATTGGAAATGTATCACATCATTAATATCATAATTGGAAGGACATGACACAATGAATACAGTATCATGATGTAATAATGTGATATCATAACTGATATGCTACAAAGTTATCAATATAAATCTATAACACAGTTAGAATGTCATCAAATCATACACAGAATTGCATGACATCATAATTTCAAGCCTATAGCATCATACTGAGTTGATATAACACCATCAATGTAAACATGTAAAATCATAATTGGAAGAATATGAAGTCCAGATTACAAAAGTAAAATATCAGAAAAGAGAGGGTATTACATCCTCAGTGCAATCACAGGACATTACATTTTAAAGAATATGATATATTATATACAATGATATTTGTCATTCTAATAGAAAGACATTGACTTTACACGTGCAAAATATGGCATTGTAATTGGAAGAGGATGATATGTTAAATAAATTATATAATACATAATGGACAGAGGCCAAGAGCCATATAGCAGGTAATCTTGAGATGATTTTGCCATGGACTAAAATGTGATGGCTTTGCTTACTTAAAAAAAAAAGGCCGAGGAGATTACATTTGATCAAAGATTCCTGCTATTAATATGCTTTTCCTGTTATTATGTATGCAACACTCACTATGTATTGACTCACCCTTTTAAGCAAATTTCTGCAAACCTATGATGATGCACTAACTCGGAGTGATGCTATGTTGACAAATAGATAATGATTCTATAGAATTCCTGAATTGATTCAAAAAATTTTAGGAAGACAGTTTTAGAAATTGTCTTAGTTAGAAATAGAAATAAAGTTAATTTGTAATAAAGTTAGAAGAAAATATATGTACAGTCCTTATAATAGAATATTAGTGACAGTTTTACCACTGTGGACAGTATGATTTCGGCAAGTCTTATCAAGTGCATTTAATTGGGGCTGATTTACAGCTTCAGAGATTCAGTCCATTATCAAGAAGGGAGCATGGCAGCGTCCAGACAGGCCTGGTGTAATCAGAGATGAGAGTTCTACATCTTCATCTGAAGGCTGCTAGCAGAATACTGGATTCCAGGCAGCTAGAGTGAGGGTCTTAAAGCCCACACCCAAAGTAATACACCTACTCCAAAAGGCCACACCTATTCTATCAGGCCATCCCTTCTAATAGTGCCAATCCCTGTGCTGAGCACATACAAAACATAAGAAATAGTTAGTAAAGGCTGCATAATAAGAGGAAACCCAGCTTCCATAATTACAATAAAAGGAAAAATAGATTTGGGGCAATTTTATGTTAAAGGACAAACATTAGGTCCAGGGATAAAGTCACCAGTGTACACTATAAGGCAAGTCAATGTAAAAACTGTTTCTTTGACCTTATAATGAGTATATTAAAATGAAACACTGCTTTGAACTTAATATCAACATCCTTCTGTAACTCTCATTCTATGTAACATGTTTTTCCTCTGAGGTAATTTTTTAGAAATTTTGAAAGATATTTTTGTCTAAGAAGATATAACAAGACCAGATGAGGAAAAATTGTTGGTTGAATGGTTTGGCTTGGGGAGCTTTGCCCCACCTACCAATCCATCTATCTTTCCATACACCCATCCATCTATCCACCTATCGATCCATCGTCCATCCATCCATCCAAATGTGTATGTCTGTTTATATGGATGTGTGTAAGTATATGTGTATGTATGTACGCATGAATGAATACTTGTGCAGTTGACTGTGACAGATAGTTGGGCAGGGACCATGTATGAATGCTTGAATGTATATGTGTCTACATATTTACCTGTATAAAGAATCTTAATTCTTTTCATTAGTTCCTCTCTGTTCACAAAGAATTAGCCAGCTTAGTCATGGAGGCTTCTGACTGATTCACTTAACTTGCTACTGCTAAACAGTATGTGTTAATTGCCAGATATTACTGCTTATTAAAGCACAGTTAATAAAGAGTTAAGAGTTACATTTTAGAGCTTAATGAAGCACATTTTCATAAAAAGAGTTGAGTTTCTCTAGAGTTTAAGCAAAGAGAGTTAAATAAAACACAGAGAGTTATAAAATTTAATAAGGCACAGAGTTAAAGAGAAAAGAAGCCAATGTTTTAACCATAGAAAAAGCAAGAATGTTTTTAGAACTGCTTAGTAATTATCAGCAAGCTTTCAGTATAGTTACATGATGACATTTTACCAAGCTAGAATGTCAGAGACCATCCATCTTTAAAATTACATCTGGAGACCATCCTTCTTTAAAGCCACATCTGATGGTGTGTCTGAGTTCAAGCCTATTCCAAGATAGGCAGTCTCCCAGTAGAGGGATATGACACAATCAATATAATGACATGGTATCATTAGTTAAAATATCCTCATCACATGTGGCAGAATATGACATCATAATTTGGAGGATATGATATCATCAATTTAAATATATGACAACATAGGTTGAAGTGATATACATATGAATAAGCTTTGATATACTAATTGGCTCAGTATGACATCTTAAGCAGAACCAATGGGACATCAATATAAATATCTGAAATCATACTTCAATAGCTATGAGAGAAACAATGTCATGTTTCTCATAATAGATTGACTATAATTTCACATTTGGTAGGACATGATTTATAATTAAAATGATAGGATATCTACAAGATAAATATATCACAGTACATAAAGAAGATCATGACAGTATAAATAGAATTCAATGCCATCATAATTATCAAACTAACATCAAAATCATTATGATATCACAGAAGAAAGTATATGTCTTTCTTTCAATACAATTACAATATAACAAAAAAGGTATTTTGATTTCAATCATGTATTCATGATTATATACATATATTTTCATGACTTCATATATTTACATGATGACATTTTACTTTCAATTATGGTGTCATACATCGATATTAATAATCAAATACTCTTCAGATTATTGTGGTGTTCTATATTCACATTGATGATCTCATATCCTGCTACTTCCTATAATGAAGTTGTGCAAGGCACTTGTTAGTTTATACCCTTCAAATTATGATGTGTTATATTTACATTAATGACCTTGTGTCCTTCCGAGTATGAATTTACACTTACTTATATAGTTACATTGTGTTCTATCTTAGAATTTCCATGGCTGTGAAGAGACCTCATAACCAAGGCGACTCCTATAAAGGAAAACATTTAATTAAGTTTTACTTATACTTTCAGAGTTTCAGTCAATTTTTACCTTGACAGGACGCATTGAAGGATGGAGGCAGAAATTTTGCTGATTTACCTGAGAGCTCTACATCTTGATCCAAAGGCAGACAGGAGAAGACTGACTTTCAGACACCAAGGAATAAGACATCTCAAAGTGATCACAGTGACACACATCTTGCAACAAAGACACATCAACTACAAGAACACATCTCCAAATAGTGCCACTCCCTGGGCCAAGCATATTCATACCACCACATTCAATTTCCTCTTCTCCTATCAGGTGGTTCAAACATATAAATCTATTGGGGGCCATACCTAGGCTAGCATAATATGAAATGCATTTACTCCAATTTCAAAAGTTTCATAGTCTATAGCATTCTCAACAATGTTAAAAGTCCAAAGTCGAAAGTATTTTGGGGGGTTCATTTAATGACTTAACTGGATACTACTATAGATTAAAAAAATCACAAAACAGATCACACACATTAAACATCACCAAATATACATTACTATTCCAAAATGTCACAGGGAGGAAAAACTGAACCAAACAAAACCAAAAACCAGCTGGGCAGACTCGAAACTCTGAATCTCCATGTCTAATGTTGAACTGTTCTTCAGATATACAACTCCTTTCATCTTGGATGACAGCAGGAAACTTCTTTCTCCTCGGCTGATGCACCACCTGTTAGCAGTTTTCCTGTGTAGGTATCCCATAGCTCTGATATTTAACATCTTTGGGTATTTAAGGCAGTTTCAACATTACAGCCTCTTGCCCCAGTGCCTGGGATCTACACATGTTATTTTGGGCTCCTCCAAATGGCCCAGGCCATTTCTCCAGCTTTGCTGTCTATAGTACTCTAGTCTCTCATTGACTACACTACATTCCTGTTGCAGTTCTTGGTGATCATGAAATGGTACTACCATCTCTAAATAGCTGAAATCTTCCACTGCAATTAAGATTCAATAATAGCCTCTCATAGGCTGTCTTCATAGTGCCAACCCTCAACTCCTTTACATGACTCCTTTAATGGATGCCCTTCAACAGAAGAATGGATACAGAGTATGTGGTACATTTACACAACGGAATGTTACTCAGCTATCAAAAACAATGACTCTATGAAATTCATAGGCAAATGGATGGAACTGGAAAATATCATCCTGAGTTAGGTAACCCATTCACAGAAAAACACACATGGTATGCACTCATTGATAAGTGCCTATTAGCCCAAATGCTCGAATTATCCTAGATGCACAGAACACATGAAACTCAGGAAGGATGACCAAAATGTGAATGCTTCACTCCTTCTTTAAAAGGGGAACAAGAATACCCTTGGCAGGGACTAGGGAGGCAAAGATTGAAACAGACAGAAGGAACACCCATTCAGAGCCTGCCCCACATGTGGCCCATACATATACAGCCACCCAACTAGATAAGATGGATGAAACAAAGAAGAGCAGGGCGACAGGAACCGGATATAGATCTCTCCTGAGAGACACAGCCAGAATAGAGCAAATACATAGGCGAATGCCAGCAGCAAACCACTGAACTTAGAACAGGATCCCCGTTGAAGGAATTGTAGAAAGGACTGAAAAAGCTTGAAGGGGCTTGAGACCTCATATGAACAACGCCAACCAATCAGAGCTTCTAGAGACTAAGCCACTACCCAAAGACTACACATGGACTGACCCTGGACTCCAACTGCATAGGAAGCAATGAATAGCCTAGTAAGATCACCAGTGGAAGGGGAAGCCCTTGGTCCTGCCAAGACTGAACCCCCAGTGAATGTGATTGTTGCGGGGAGGGCGGTAATGGGGGAGGATGGGGAGGTGAACACCCATATAGGAGGTGGGGAGGTGTTAGGGGGATGTTGGCCTGGAAACCGGGAAAGAGAATAACAATTGAATTGTAAATAAAAAATACCCAAGTTTATAAAGATGGAGAGAAAAAAATAAATGAGCAGCCACACCTAACAGATGCCATGTTACTTACTGTCCTGGATGTTTTTCTGTTTCATTTTCTTTTTTTCTCTTAATAAACTTATCTTTGTATAAGTCAAAAAAAGTTAATTTCCTACATCCTCACAATCTCCCATACAAACAGAAAATTAAACTAGACATCAGCAAGCAAAGTTCAACAGGCACTGTCGTTTGCTTCTCTGTGGTCTCATCAACTATCACTTTTCCAATATCTACCTTCCTGAATTCCCAGTTCCAGGCCCGAGTTAGTTGGTAATTGGACCCTGATCCTGTATTCACAATATTGCTAAGAATATCAAGGATAGATAGGGAATGAAAAAGCCTTAGATCTAGTGAAACCTCAATTTTCATGTGTTCTTAATTGCCTGAGTGAATCCCTTAGACACTATCTTCTGGGGCTTCTGCCTCTGGATAAGCATCTGCAGAATCCATAGTAAAATGCTGCCTAACTAGACAGGTGTAAGAGTGGGAAAATCATGTAAATCCTTTCCAAATTGATTTCATTACCTTTGGCTATCCCTTTGAGCAGGTAGTGTCACAATGACAGGACTCAAAATGGGAACTGAGGGGATGTTGGAGAAGTCAGAAGGCCAATGGAACTCTGAGATAGTTCAATGAATAGCTTTTATGGAGAACTAGAGGGCCTGGATAATGGAAAAGAATTGTTTAGAGATTTTAGCCAACTGCTGATTTCTGAGCCTGAGAAACAATGAAGGAGGTATTTCAAACATAAAATTATATGGATGTTTCCCTCCATGTATGGAGTAAAATAGGTCCAAGGTAAGTAGGAGGCCTATACACCTTTTCTTGGACACAAATGAGAGTTTTGTACTGTTTCCTTTAATGTCCTTTTCTTTATTTGCATGTGACCAGAACTCTGATATCGGCATGCACAGTGAAGGGTTACATCTATACATTTTATTCACCTTTAATTGACAGTGTGATATGGGATGGAGCCTAGCAGGTGAGAAGCTTTGTTCATAGAGATGAAAATATCCCACAGATGCCACGTGGCCCTGTGGTGCCAGCACTAGTGCAGGATAAAAGAAATGCCTGTATTATTTATACTGCAACAGGTGGTAAAACAACGTGTGGGTCAAGAATCCACTTGTAAGTTAAGGCTATCACCCTAAGGGTTGAAAGAAAGTTTTATTTTCTAAGTAAGAGGGTGCCAGTGCTATGTTGAGTCACAGGGTGGCCCAAACACAGAAACCTTAAACAAAGGAACCTTAAACAAAGGAATAGAATGGGGTCTGCTCACAGACTCTAGGTCACCTGGGCTGCTCCTATAAGCACTACAAAATGTAAGCCGCCTGCTTCCTCAGCAGGTGTTGGTTAGGGACACTGATAAGTCTTACAAGATACTCATTTTCTTTCTAATATGGGATCCACAGGAAATTTGGGTTAAAATCCTAGTTAGACAAGCTGCCTACTTCTTAATGACAGGTGTCATTGAAAGCAGATTAAGTTTGTTATTAGAAGAAGAGAGTAGAGGTTAATTGAATCACCTGGGGATTTTCACACATAGTTCGAAACTTAGGGAAAATTAGTCACTGAATCCAAGTAGAGACTTGTGATATTTATAAGTTAATATGGTTATTAAAAAATAGAAGGCTGTACCCCAGGCACAGTAAATACAGACATATATTATGGAAATTGTTAATAAATAAAAATAAATAAAAATAAAAATCTGAGGCTCCAGGTAGAGGGGTTGACAGATTAATGTATTTTGGGCTAAAGTTCTAGTTTGATAAGTTGCTTATTTGTTATTGGTACTGGAATTGATAGAAGGTGTTTAATTTTTTTTTATAAATTATCCTGCTAAAGGCTATATGGCTGGATGATGCCAGCTAGCGAGGGTTCGTGATTCTTTTTGATATTTACCACAACAGAAGTGCAGGTTCTCTTAAAGTTGGCTCCATGGGAATTTTGTGTTAATTTCCTGATATGACAGACTAGAAAGTCCTAAACAGGCTCATACAGTATTGTTTAGCTTACTTCTTTTTTTAAAAACTGTTTAATCTTCGTAATGGGCATAACTTTGATTTTTTTTTTTTGGTTATATTATTGATCTGGAAGAAACTGCAAGATGCAAACTTTTCTGGTTAAAGACTAAGGAACACAATATTTTGGGGAAAGGTTTTGTCTTTGTGTTTTTAAAAAGGGTGATTAGGCTCTGGACACCTTCCACAGTCATATGGATTAGATTTGATAGAGACTGTTGAAGAACTAAATTCAAGAGAATCAAACAAAAAGATATCTCAATTCTAAACATTTGTTTTGAGAATTACATTTTGGAGAACATACCTGCTTGGATTCCTGATCTCTAGGACTTTCAGCTAGGTTCAATCAAGAGAGACACATCAGGCTACAACATTTGCTCCATTTTCCCTACCACCCCTTCAGCCCAAGGATGTCTCAAAGCCCATGTACAACTTAAAGAAGCTATTGAAGAGTCAGTGCTCTGATTCTGTAGATTGGAGTGGGGGACTGAAAGTGGTTATTCTAAGGTTGTTTTTATGAGGAATTTAGAAATGGCCATAATTTAACAGGGAGGATTTAGCTAGATTGATTTGTAAAGTCATAATTTCATTTGATAACTAAGCTAAAATCATATCTTTACTTTGGCATAGAATTTATTGGTTACAAAATTTTAAATGTACAAGGTTTGGACCCAGTCCTTCTATTGATGCCATTATAAACTTCTGAGTTGATTAAACATATGAGTTAAGGGTCAAATAGCAAATTCCTGGCTCTAAGTTTATTGATAGATAATATATTTTATTTATTTCAAGATAATATATTAGGATAGTTAATGGACAACAGTCCAGATTACCTTATATAGATAGATGGTTTTCAAAAACATCAGAAATCCACAAACTATGACATTTAAAGTTGTTTATCTTTTGTTGAGATACATCCGCCCCTAACAGTTCCAATTTGGTGGATTTATTTTTTAATGGAACATATTTTATTAATAATCCACACTGTTCAAAGTTTTAGCAGCTTAAAACATTTTGTAAGAGTTACAGCTGTCATTATTATTGTTTTTATTTAGTAATTTATTCAATAATATACCTATGAGGAACTGATTCCTCTCCCTCCTTTCTTCCCAGTCCATGCCCCTTCTTACCCTTATCCATTCCTCTTCCATTCCCCTTTAGAAATGGGACAGCCTAGGAATATCAAGCATACGAGGCATATCAAGTTGCATAATTATCTGTTACTTTACAGCTAATATCCAATTACAAGCGAATGCATACTATGTGTGTCTTTCTGGGTATGAGTTATCTCATTCAGAATGATTTATTTTCTAGTTCCCTAATTTGCCTGCAAATTGTAAGATGTTATTTAATAACAGACTAATATTCCTTTGTGTAAATGTACATTTTATTTATGCATTCTTTGACTGAGAGACATCTAGGTTGGTTCCAGTTTCTGACTATTATGAATAAAGCCACAGTGTACATAGTTGATGGCTTTGAGTTGAGTAAGTGTCCTTGTGGTATGATAGAGCATTTGTGGGTATATGCCTCCTGGACCCTAAGATAGTGGAATTCCCAATTTTCTGAGAAACCACCATACTGATTTTTTTCATCTTTATTAACTTGAGTATTTCTTATTTACATTTCGATTGTTATTCCCCTTCCCAGTTTCCAGGCCAACATCCCCCTAACCCTCCCCTCCCTTCTATATTGGCTTCCTCCCCATGCTCTCCCCCATTACCACCCTCCCCAACAATCATGTTCACTAGGTGATCAGTCTTGGCAGGACCAAGGGCTTCCCTTCCACTGGTGAGTGGAGTGGTAACTTGCAGGACCAGGCCATGTGAGCTTTTTATAATTTACCTCCACAGCCAACCACTCCCAGCTAGCTATGGAGGTGCAGCTCTGTCCTAATTGGACTGTCAAGGTTAAGGAAAAAGTTGAGCAACATATATGGTTATGTGAAGCTATCATCAATGCTAGGATATATATATATATATATATATATATATATATATATATATATATGAACAGAACTGCCTAGGATTTTAAGATACATCATTTCTGTGGCAGTTTTACTTACTTAAACATTCAACATAAATTAAAAACACCAAATCATGTAAATAGTGTCAGATCAGCCTGGAAATTGCTGTGCTGGCAGGAGACTGGATAAGAGTGAATGAGTGGATTCCTCATTCAGTTAGGTTGTGTTAACAATTCCACCATTTCCAAAGGCCTAGATATGAGTGTATTGTTTTCTTTAGTTAGTTGCCATAAGGTAGGGCTATCCTGAGATGAGAGCAATGTGTGGGTCATTATAAAATGACCTGAAAGGACAGTGAATTGTAAAACATTCACACTAATATCATGTCTGTTTTCAGGAAGAAAAATAGCCACTGAAGAGACTTAAGAATACTGGCTGCTCTTTTAGTCCCAGGACAACTGACACAATTCTCATTGCCTCTGTGGGCACCAGGCATGCTAAAATAATTCATAGACAGACATAGACCTGCAGACCCCGACATAACTATAGGGAAAGGTATGTTGGGGTAGGGTGGCAGGTAGAGATGTTGAGGGAGAATTCACCTTGCACTGACAAATATATAACCAGAAACTTCATTCATTTATTGGATTTTATTGAGTGTGCAATGGAAGAGGAAAATGGCATTACTGGGCATTACTTAGGGTAACATCTTTGGTCAGGAGGGAGGGTCAACTAACTCTGCTGTGATTATCCATTTCTTGGGAAGGAAGGCAGTCGGTCCACATGGGCTGGCTTGTAGTCCTGGCACTTTATCAAAAAGTTCTTTGATTTTCGAACTATTCTGATTCTCCAGGGCACTCTGGGTACCCTTCACAGAGAGGAAGGCAAACCATGGAAGCAAGCGAGCAAGCAGGACAAAACAACTCAAAAGTTTTCATTTAAGTTTCGTCCAACAAAGCAAGCTTACATTCCACAAAGGCTGAGACTCATCTCTGGCTGGAATGAGAGAGCTCACTGTAGCACACGCCCACAGTCCATCATCTCAGCGCTCACACTCACCCAGCCACTGATGTTCACATCACTCATCCACAGCCTCTAGCACCTACCTTTGTTCCAGATGATAGAGTTGGCTATGGTGTCTTAAGCCTTTAATCCTAGTACTCATTTCTCATACTCTTTTCCTCATGATTTTGGCCCAAGCTTAGCCAAGTACCACTAAGACACAAATCCATCCCACTTCTTTTGCAAAGTAAAAACATATCAGAATAATGCTGTCAAATTCATTTGCCGGTCATCAACCTGTTTTCACATTACTGTGTAGGAAGTGCAGCCCAGACCCTCTGGCCTCCAAAACCAGCAGCATTTCCTATGGAGTCCTGTAGAGAAAAGGTTGTCAAGTCACTTCTAGCCTGAAGCATGTCATTTCAGGTCAAACAGTTAAAAAGAAGACAGTGCATGCTTTGTGCATGGTGCTTCCCTGGGACTTAAATTCCAACTCCCCATTCACCTTTTGGGATTACCAAACCTCATTGCCCTGTCTTCTTTGCTTCCCCTGTCCTGCTGAAGCTTTTTCAATAGTTTCTTTGTCTACTCATTTGGGGCTACAGGGCTTTCTGTATGCTAAGCACTCATCAAACTCTGACCAAGGCTTCAGCCCCAGTGGTGTCTTTTATAATTTATCCTTTTACTTCTATTTCTTGGTAAACCCTGACCTATAAATGGGGAGGGAGTTCAGAGCTACTACAATACTACTTGTCTACTTCCAAAACATCATCTCTTAATTTCTCTCTCTCTCTCTCTCTCTCTCTCTCACACACACACACACACACACACACACAAAGTTTCTTTATTGCACTCAGTGAAGACATTTAAACTTTTTTTTAAAAAAAGTGTTTATTTCATGTATGTGGGTATACTCTTGTTGCTTTCAGACACACCAAAAGAGGGCATCAGATCCCCATTACAGATGGTTGTAAACCACCATGTGGTTGCTGGGAATGGAACTCAGGACCTCTAGAAGAATAGTCAGTGCTTTTAAATATTGAGCCATCTCTCCAGCCCCATTTAAAAGCTGTTTGGCAGTACATGTCCTGAGTAAGTTTCATCCCAGTCACCTCTCTCTCTCCCATTTAAACAACCTCCTCCTCCTCTTCCTCCTCGTCCTCCTCCTCCTCTTCCTCCTCCTGTCTTCTTTTCCTTAACACTGCCCCATCTATTCTCATATCCTTTTTCCCCTGGTTTTGATTGCAACCCACTGAGTTTAATTAAGGTTGTTGGCCTGAGAGTGGATAGAGCTTTATTTATGGGAAAGGGGCAACTTCCCAATGGCTCACCCACTAAACAAAAATGACTTCCCTTTCCCCCAGTAACTGTTAACTAGTAGGAACAAATCTTCCTGTCAAGTCTCCAGACATTGCCTAATATAGCCAGGGGGAAACCCTGTACTCAGTTGACTGCCATTGCAATATGGAAACCCCTTCTGAATCCTCATCATGGTCTTAGGGCTCAGGCCTGTTCCTTCATCACAGTTTCTTATACCCAAGGGTCTCTCATCTCTTCACTCATACCAGATCTGGGAATAACTCTCCCACCACCCCCAAGGATGTCCTTTAACCTGACCATTCTCTCCTTTGGGCACTGAGCTTCCTTCAGAAACCCTGGTGGAGAGACTTCACTATCATTCCACTACCCCAACCCCTACTCCAGGACAGCCTCTGTGCAGTACTGGGCTGGGATGGACCATGGTGGGAAAGACTTCACTATCATTCCACTAACCCTCCCCCCACCAAGGGCAGCCTGTGTGCCCCACCACCACCACCAAGGGCAGCCTGTGTGCTGTACTGGGCTCTGATTGGCCATGCAGCTTTCTGGAGGAATTTGACACACCTGCATCATGATTCAACCCTTTGTCTCTCCCCAAACTGCTTCCTCAGCAGCCCTTCAAACTCTAGTCTCAGAAATGCTCTTGGCTATACCTCCTGCTAGCAGATCTCCCTCCCTGGATTGTTTTCTGAAGAGCAGGACCCAGAACAGTGGTGACTACCTTATTTGGAAACCTGTCCATGTTGCTTATCAGGCATTCTGTGCTGACTAGCCATCCCCTACTGGGAAGGGCCCTGAGAAAGGATTGCATACTGCTGTGACCATGCATGCCAGCCTCCCATTTAGGGAGGAGAGGAGACTGCACTGAATGTAGAATCTACCAATTGTCATGATGTAAATATTGTCTTCCTTGTACATTCGAGCTGCTAATGGTATAACTACCAGCTTAAACAATTACTGGCTATTTCATAACTGGCTCCCAGAACTAGCAATGAGCCAGCACTAGCATGCCTCTGCTGGGCCTCTGTCATTGCTATCCCTTCAGCCAGGATAGACTCTTACAGTTCTTCAATGCCAGCCTGTTTTGAGATCCTCCGGTTGTTATTGTTACATTGTTGTTTCATTGTTGCATTGTTTCCCATGGGCTAACCTTCTGTTAGTCTGACTCCTACAGATGTACTCAATGCTCTGGAGTCTGTTTCAATGAAGCATTCTGAATCTCTGGACTCACCTCCGTTTCTCTGATATGTTAAATGGAGCCCTCTTTCCTTCATGCATACCTGAGTTCAAAGCATGTTCTGGCATTGTGTTCCCACTAACTTGTATTGAAACTCCATCATCTTGACCATAAGTACTCTTGTTTCTATATTTAGAATCTGCCACAGATTTTTTTCAAATATGTCTGTGGAGTGCTGGAGAGATAGATCAGTAGCAAAGAACATTGGCTGCTCTTCCAGAGGACTCGGTTTAAATTCCCAGGACACACATAATGGCTCAGAATTATCGGTACCTCCAGTCTCAGGAAAGATGACTCTGCTATTAAAATGCTTACCAAACAAACAAGAGTACCGGAGTTCAAGTCGCTAGAACCTATATAAATAACGAGTGGACTTGGGGTGAATTTCACTTGTAATTCTAGTCTTGGAAGGTTAGAAATGGGATCCCCAGGGCAAGTTGGCTTGGTAGACTGGCCCTGTTTGTGATCTCCAGGTTTGAATTAGAGACTTTGGCTCAGAGAATACACTGGAAGACCAAATGAAAATGATTCCTGACATGAAGCTCAGGCTTCTCCATGCTAACACAAATATTTACACTAACACATACACATATTCACACACACACTTAAACATGCGTGCACACCATACACACACACAAGACAACATTTAAAAACAACAAACAACAACAACAACAACAACAACAACAACAACAACAACAACAAAGAAATGACCAAAAATATATCAAACCCAGAGAGTTGGCTCAACAGATATGCTGCTTACCTCACAAGAGAGAAGAATGGTGTTTGGGAGCCTGTAACCCACACAAAAAGTAGGGGGGGTACAGCAGCCCATCAATAACCTCAGCATTTGTAGATAATAGAATTCGGGAACAAACTGGCTAACTAGATTGAATTGGTGAGCTGAAGGTTCATGAGGAAAGTGGAGATGGAGGGAGGGAGACACTCAATATCAACTTTCTTCTTCCATTCATGTGTGCAAAGATTTGGATGTATATGCATCACACATGCTCACACACACAGAGACACACAAAATGTTTGGTGTTCGGGCCATACTGCTTTTTTAAAACTGGTCTTACTTCCTTACTTTTGTCGTGGAATACAGAACTTTTACACACATCCGAGGGCACCCTTTACACACACAGGCTTGAGCTACTATGCTCTACTTCCAGAATATGCATAGAGGCAGGACTTGAGGGATGGCTGAGGCACCCAAGGGAACTTCATGAACAGAGAGGCACAGGAAGAAGAATGGTTTCTGCAGTTCTTGGAGAGGGCACACACACACACACACACACACACACACACACACACACACACACACACACACCCCAGCCCTCTTTCTTAACTCCCAGCCAGGTGTTCTGGAAAACAACCTTCTTAAATGCTAATGACTCCATATCAAGCCAGGAACTTAATACCAAATGAGCACACTGGATATGTCCTACTTGTAAATTCTTGCATCTAGAGTAAGTCTAGTTTCAGCATGTGCCATCAGGGGCTTCTGGAAGATGGTATCTAGGCTTATTTCTCATTTAATGCTGACTGGTCCTGGTAACCTGGTAACCTGCCTGTAATTCTAGCTTTAAAAGACAGAAAAGCTGACACAGGACAAGCTGTATGAGCCTGTTCTGCTTTGGATTGAAAGAACCTGCCTCAATGAATAAAGTAGGGGAGCCATCAGGATAATTCGTACCACCGGTTTCAGGCCTGCCTATGCACATTCAAGTGCACACATGCAAGCTTTCATATGCATATATATATACATGCATATATACATATGTATATACACATACATATATACGTATATATGCACATCATGCACCCATGGTGGGAAAAGGGAGGATGGTATTTCTGAAGTAATCAACTGATTTAACTGACAAGAAGAATAAATATCTTTCAGAAAGAATTTCACAAGAAGTGAATTGCTCAAACAAAGCCTTAGACTTTAGAGAGCCAAATTTGAGTTTAGAAACAATTCTATTGGGCAATTTGCCCAACAGGCTGAGGTAATAGAGTTAAAGCTTGATTTAAAAGGAAAATGTGGAGACATGGGGCTAGAAGTTGCAGAGGGCAAGACATATCAAAGATACAATGCCAGAACACCAAGGGCAGCTTGCACTTAGTCTTCTATCAGTAAACTAAGATAGGTTCCTCACTGTTAGACTCAAGAAAAGCCCTCCAAGTCCTACGTTTGGGATGTCCCATTCACAGAGACACAGAGAAGGAGATCAATATAATAAACAAGAGGTTTACTGATCCAGTGCACTGATGTCATTCTGCAATCAGGGCAGAGGCAATGCCCAAGAACAAAGGCATACCCTTTTTATACCTTTTTTTAATTTTTTTTTATTAACTTGAGTATTTCTTATTTACATTTCGAGTGTTATTCCCTTTCCCAGTTTCCAGGCTAACATCCCCCTAACCCTTCTTTAAGGGTGTTCCCCTCCTCATCCTCCCCCCCTCCATTGCTGCCCTCCTCCTCTTTATACCTTTTAGGGGTACAAATTACATCAGCAAAGTTACAGTTTAAACTTATTGGCTAAGCATATTGACCTTTAAATCTGTGGGCAAGTAAGTACATGACATACATTCAAGCTCCATCAGGGAGGTGGCTCCTGGTAGGGAAATATCTTTGGCACTGCAGAAAGGGTGATAGAGAGTCCTGCCCCTACTGTGGTTGCAACACTTACTCAGCAAATTCTTGTGGAGCTCCCCAGTGAGTGGGGAGGGAATCCTAGTCACTTGATGTTTTCTAAGATAGCTTTTGTCTGCTTGGTTCCTGCATTCTACATCTACAGCTTCTACAAGTCAGATCTTTGACTAGCAGGTGTTCATGTCATCCTTTCCCATGTCCCCCTTCCATGGCTCTTCATGAGAGACCAGAAGTTTACAACTTTTTCATTAACTCAGCAGCTCAAGAGTTATTTCAGAATTCACTGTCAATGCTGCATTGACAACACCCATGTTTCTATCCTGGCCCTGCCTCAGTTCCCCAAGCAGCTTTTCCCTCATCCCTGAGATGTTCCAGCAGTTACTGCATTGATCTTTTTGCTCCTAAAGCACACAGCTACAGAAGGAGGAGCATCTATGTGTGCTCCTGACAGTGATGTCAAGAGAGTATTTTGTAACTTGTTGTTCCTAAAGTCAAGTGAAAGAAGCTGTAAACTTCTGCACCAAGTACCCTCTGAATGCTGTGGGTTGAAAACTACATTTTACTAGGGACAAAAGAATGCACTAAGGGACTGGACTTCAAGGATAGCAAAGTGGACCTCAGGGGTCAGTTTATAACAATGACAAGAGTCCTATCTTGTAAGGGACTCCTCGTTCAGTTGCCAACGCAAAGAAGGGGCCATGTAGAATGTCCTTAAAAGTGCCAAGTAGTGCTTGCTGACAGGAGCCAGGTATGGGTGTCTACTGAGAGGTTCTGCCAGATCCCTACTGATACAGACGAAGATGGTTGTAGCTAAACAGTGGACTGAACAAGGGGATTCCAATAGAGGAGTTAGAGAAAAGAGGGAACTGAGGGGTTTGCAACACCATAGCAAAACAGCAGTATCAACCAACCAAACCCTTGCAGAGTTTCCAGGGACTAAACCACCAACCAATGAGTACACATGGAAGGACCCATGACTCTAACCACATATGTGACAGAGGATAGCATTGTCCAGCATCAATAAGAGGAAAACCGTTGGTCCTGTGAAGGCTTGTTTCCCCAATGTAGGGTAATTCCAGGGCGTTTAGGTTGGAGTGGGTGGGTTGGAGTGGGAGCATCCTTATAGAAGCAGGGATAACAGGGTGGAGGTATTGGAGAGAAGGAAAAGGTGATAACATTTGAAATGTAAATATATAAAATATCCAAGAAAAACAAAAGTATTTTAAAAAGTGCTAAGGTAGAAACATTCGTGTGGAAAGACAAAAAGGAAGGAAGTGGGTAAGGTGAAAAGGAAAGGGGAAGGCAATAACCCTTTGTCCCTGAGGGCATTTACCAGCCAGGCTGTCAGTGTGTGCCTGGAGGAGGAAAGGTTGGTGTGAGAAGAGTTTTAACAGGCTGCAGGACGCTGGGCGTGGAAACAAATGTGACTTACTATGAAAGGCAGGGAACATATGGCAAAGGTGATGGTCAAAATGGCCAGAAGAATAAGGTGGTCCATCTCCTCTGCCACCGAAGTCCTTTCTCTTCTCCAACGAGACCTAGGACCTCTCAGGCTACTGCCAGACAATCTGCAGTGGCTTCTTCTGTTCCAATGGTGCATGCGAATAAGGTTGAGGATGATGCTGATGTTGCAGGCAAGCACAGCCACGATGAGCAGCAGGAGCACCTTTGTGTACTGCTGAAGGTATGCAGTCCTCTCGTGCTAGATAAAGAACCACGTCCCAGTGAAAAACTCCCGAAGTGGGGAGACCCTCACACAAGTCTCAGGATCACGTGACCCCCCAAGAACTCATTAGAGACCGTCCTTGCTGTAATCACACAAGATTTATTGAGAGGAAACAGCATGCTGGGGCTGAGACTCATATCCCACGCAGGGGTAGAGGAGTTCAACCCCGAGTAGCTGGGAGAAGGGGTATTTAAAGGAAGAAACTGCAACCCAAAGGGGGTTGGGAGGGCGTCATTGGAAAATGTCGAGAATACCAGTGAAAAATCACAAGGGGAAACTCCCTGTTTCTCAAGATGATTCTCAAGATTTTAATCTAACTTTTGTGGTCAGCCAGTTCCTGGAACAGAGTCACTGAACCAGTTGCTATAATCATCAGTTCTGTGGTCAGTCAGGTTCCTGGAACAGAGTCACTAAACTTGCTAACCTACATTTTGGGCTCTACACTGTTTGCTAGGGGGTCTGGATTTATCCTGGTCTTTCATCTCCCCACTTCTTCTAGTACCTAGTTCCAATCATAGAACTAGATTTCAGTATCTTCATAGTATTGATTCTTTTGACCTTGTAAAGCATGATATTGCTGGTGTAACATCAAAATCTGAACAGCACTCACTCTTTCTCTAATAAAGGTAACTAGATTATTTAATACACACGGACCTATAATCAGAAGCAGAAGCCAAATCAAGAAGGGTCCCATAGAGGAAGATATCAGAGTAGTCATTCAAGGAGATCTACTAAACCAGCTCTCAAACCATCCAACCATCCCTGATGCACTTCTCTGTCTCTCTGTCTTTTGTCTAACCTTTCTCTAAATTTACTTATGGAGTCTTTAATTACTCCTGAATGGTCTACATAAAAGCAACATTCTTCTTTTAGTAGCACACAGACCTCCTTCTTAAGGAATATCAGGTCTAATCTTCTCCTATTCTGAAGGACTACCTCTGAGAGGGAGGTTAGGGATTCTTGGAATTCAGCTAAAAAGTCTTTTTTACTCTTTCTATATCTAAGTTAATGGCAGCTCTCTATTTCCCATAAGGCTTGTGTTGCAGGGCAATAGCAGATGTCCAGTAGCTGCCCCTGTAGCACCTAAACTCAGCCCTAAGATAATTGCCAGAGTAATTCCCAACTCTCTTTTGTGTCTTACTATGTTTTTAGCATCAGGATTCCAATCTGGGCACTATCTGAACCAACACACAAAAGTCATGACTACCTTTTAGAACTTCTAAACTTATACAGATTGTGATCCTTGTGGCACAGGCCCAAGAAGTGTTAGGAGTACTAACATATGCAATGCCTTCATAGTAAGGGTATGGTACATCATGTGCAATAGAAATCAAGCCTACCCCACACTTACAATTGGGGGACCTATCTCCATGGAACCCAGAGCAAGAATAAAATGCTTGTTTCCAAAGCACACTCCTCAAGTGAGCATTACAGCAAACCCCCAGTCACGTCTCTGATGTACCCACTTATCTGACGTGCAGATCCAGGGAGCTTTTTGAAGATCTGAGTGTCCCACTAGGTCTGAACTCCCAGTCCTAACAGCTAGTACTTGGCTGGTGAGGGCTGAGACTTAACGGATGTCGGGATAGTCAGCAGCACCAGGTTTGGTCCTTTCCAGCGAGGCTCCAGTGTCTGGGCTCGGTGTCATCGTATATAGACCAAGTCTCCGACCTGGAACTGGTGAGATGTCTCAGAGGTCAATGGGGCATAGACTGCTGGCAGCTGTAACCAGACTTCTTTCTTTATCACCTATAGGTCTTTTGGCATGCAAATCATTATTACCATGACATATTGGTTCAATAACATCATCTAATACAGTAAGAGGAGCCGAAGCCCCATATAAGATCTCAGAGTGGGTAAAACTGAATCTGGAAGGGATATCATTTTGCTCTGAAGAAAGCAAGAGAGAAGGAGTGCCACCCAATCTGCACCAGTCTCCATGGTCAATTTGGTCAGGGTCTCTTAGAGTTCTATTCATTCTTTCTCCCTGTACTGAGCTTTGAGGTCTGTAGGTGCAATGTAATTTCCAATCAACCTCTAAATTCCTGGCAATACCATGGCTTACCTTGGCAATGAAAGCAGGGCCGTTGTCTGATCCAATTTCCTTGGGCACTCCAAAGCGGGGTAAGATTTCTTCTAGTATCTTCTTGATGACTACCAAGGCCATCTTTTGTTTGGTAGGGAAAGCTTCTATCTATTCCTGAAAAGGTATCTATAAGTACTAGGAGATACTTGTAACCATATTTTCCTGGTTTTATCTCAGTGAAGTTCACTTCAACTTCCCACTAAACTCTTTAGGTCTCTTTGCCCTGTTTGTTTGCTAAGCATTCACTTGCTGACATACTTGACACTTTTCTACTGTCTCTATTACATATACCTTAACTACTTGGATAATCTTCTTATCCCCTAAATGAGTCCATTTGTGTATTTGGCAACGTGAGTCTTTTGTTTGTTCTCTGGGGAGATAGTTTTCCCCCTCAAGTGTGCCATTGTCCTTCCTCTTCTAAGCAATTTGGGCCTTTTCTTCTGTTGTACATTCTAAGTGAGGGCATCCCTTAGTCCAATTCCAGTTCCCAGTGGCTGTCTCTTGCAGGCCTCCAACCAGGATAGGCTCCTGCATAGCCATTTCTCGAGCCACTTGATCTGCTTTGTTATTGCCCCATGCCACAGAATCTCTTCCCTCCTGATGTCCTGGGCAATGAATAATATTCACAGTTGCTGGCTTCATCAGGGCATCTAAGAGATGGCAAAGGCATCTGCATTGATGTGCTGGGGGGTAGAAGTTTGTCCATCCCAGATGACATTTGTGTTGTCCACCATGGCAGCACCCACTCATCTCTGACATTCATGAAGAGAACTGTTCCTGTCTGTAGAAAAGGTAGCCTCCTCTTTCAGCAGGAGTTGATCAGTCAGTGGCAGAGGTCTTTCCTCACCCATGGGCTTCTGCCAGTACTTGACACTCATGCTGTGGTGGCTCCAGATCAGGATTGGGCAGCAAGGTGACCAGATTGCCCCCAACCAATGGAGAATCTAGTCCATGTCAGCTGACCGGTGGTCCCATCCTCTGGGACATTCCATTCAAAGGCAAAAGCATTTTGACTTTTGGGGGTACCCAACCCAGGCAGAAGAAAGCACTTTAAATCTAAAAATGGTGTGCCAAAATCTAGAAGGTGGCAAAGAGCTCAAAGTGTAAGATTTAAGCACAGTAGCAGAAATCAGCCACTCTACCACAGTTTAAGTCCTGGATTGGGTGATAATTGTTAGTGCCCAACTGGCAGGAGCAGTATGTTCCAGGCAGAATGGCACTAAGCCACACATCTCTCAGCATCAGGTACTAGTGTACTGAGACAGGGTCAGCCTGGGTCTTAAGCTCCACATACACAGTCTGCAGATATGCATACATATGACCTCATCTAGCCATTTCAGCCCACGCAAGCCATTTTGGAGAGCAAATTTCTCATGAGCAAGGGATAGGGGCAGTCAGGAATGACCATGAAATAGTGGGTTACCTGGCCTACACCAAGGTCCACTGTTCTTCGAGTAGTCCATGAGTATTGTTTGTGGCCGGTAGCTTCCTGTACCCAAAGTTTTTTGATGGACAATGGACCACTTGGGCATAGGAGCACGGAGTATTGGGCCCCTGTATCCACAAAACACTGGGTGGGCTTCTCCTCTATCCTGGGGCAGTCTTTGACCCAGTGCCCTTTTTCCTTACAATAGGCACACTGATCTTTAGCCAGGAATTCTCTTCTGTTGCCAGGTACTGTTTTCCTAGTCTCTCTAACTACTGTGGCCAGTATAAGTTCCTCTCCTGTCTTTTAGCTCTCTAGCTTCTTCTTCTTTCTGTGTCTTTTCTTTCCTAGCTTCTTGCCCTTTTTGCCTTCTTTCTTTTTCACCCTGAACTACACTTCAACCTTACTTTCTCTGCAACTTAGACTAACTCTCTCAGCAACTTAGCTTTACCCCTCAAGTTTATCTTTCTCTTTATATATTTAGCTGACTGGTCTATGAAGGCCACAGTAATGGGGCCTTGTGTTTTTTTGCTGTAGGATTGTAGGGCATGAACTGACGGAAAGCCCCCATCAAACGTTCCAAGAACTCTGAGGGGGAATCTGTCTGCCCCTAGACCATTTCCCTTACCTTAGCCAAATTGGTGGGGCGTTTTCCAGCCCCTGGGAGACCCACCATTAGAGCCTGGCAATAGACCTGGCGCTCCCTACCATCAGGCATATTGAAGTCCACAGGCAGGAGTGAGGGCCTTCCATCTGAGTCTGGAACATTCTTTCTGGCCTCTAGTAGGATTCTGTATTTCCTCAGTAGTAAAGAGGACCTGTAATAGCTACTAACAAGCATCTCAACTGGGCTGGTGAGAATAAAAGAAGTGAGTCCAGAAAATAGAAGTACTTCAAAGAGGACAAATAGCATTCAGTCACACAGCTAAACAAGGTAGCATGTCTGGAAGTTTCCCTGCCCCATGGCATACCTCCAAGGCCACCCCTTCTACTTCCACTTCCATAACGGTCTCAACTGGGGCCGAGGAGGAAGGTGGGGCATTAGCAGGCCCTGCCTGGGGCATCACAGCTGGCTGGGGAGCAAGTGTGGGAGGGTAAGGAGGTGGGGGACCCAAGAGAAGCAGGTCAGACTGGAGGTGCGAGTAGATCTTCTTTTTATCAGGCTTATCCATCTTGTTGCGCATTTCATCTCCAGATGTTCTGCAAAGGGCCAAGACCTCAATCTTCTGGATCCCTGAGAGTGAAACAAAGTGCCGAACTCACGGAGGGGGAGAGAGAATCAGATCTTCCCAAACCAGGATGTAGGCAATCTGGTTGGGTTGGCCAGAAGGTCCCTGTTGAAAAACCTTACTCTCAACTCGTCTCACCTGCTCTAAGGTCTGCCACTTAGATCTTTCTACCTCCACAGATAGATTGTGGGCCCTTGTTCTAACTTCAGTCCAACAGTAACTGTTCCCATCATCCGTTTGTCACACAGAAAGACAATCAAAAGATTAACAGACAAAAACAGAAGTGTGCACAAAAACAAAACACAAGTGGATGCTGCGAGATCACCATAAAACTGAACTGATTCAGATGGGAGCTTCTGTGAGCTCACCAAAGACAGATGAAGGGGAACGGATTCCACTTCACTCCTCCGTCCCAACCAGATACAAATAAAGGGGAGCAGATTCCACTTCACTCCTCCTTCCCAGCCAGAGACAGATGAAGGGGAGTGGATTCCACATCATTCCTCCTTCCAACAGCATTCTAGGGCGACCCCTATGAACCTTCTCCTCCTGGAGTGTCTTCCAGGGCTGTGGCCTGTGACGTCCAGCACGTCTGCTCATCACAGCTGTAAGCCCCTCACAGGACGCACAGTGACCAATGAGGGGCCTCCAACCTCTCTCCAGGCCCCAGAAACAAACCGGTAAAGCTCAAGACAGAAAGTAACACAGAACACAAAACACAAAACACAAACTTTGCTTGAGCATACCTCCTAACCTGGCACACACAGACACAGGCTAATGGATGTCCATCTCCACCTAGACAGACAAAAACCACTCCAGAAATACAGACAGCTGGGAGGGTGTATAGTTTCTCCAATCCAGGAGAACTACCGTATCCTCACCAGCACCCAGACAGGAATCTCCCAGGTGTCCCTGGGGTCCCTCCTGACCACCTGGGACATCTCCCAGGGCAGCAGTCAGTGACCTTCTGGCACTTCTACCGATCACACTCTGAATTTCCTCCCAAGACTCACATCCACCATTTCTTCCTGAGATGCAAGTGACTGAAAAACCGAAAGTACAGAACCAGAATTCAGCCAGCAGAGAAATAAAAGACACAGACAATATCTCACCTCCAAGTGGGTCTTTGGAGATGAGGGTGGTCGCCGATTCCGGACAAGCCCCCAAATGAAAGACCCCCAAAGCAGGGGGACCCTCACTCAAGGCTCAGGATGTTGCGACTCCCCAAGAACTCATGAGAGACCGTCCTTGCTATAGTCACATGAGGTTTATTGATAGGAATCAGCATGCTGGGGCTGAGACTCATATCCCACGCAGGGGTAGAGGAGTTCAACCCCGAGTACCTGGGAGAAGGGGTGTTTAAAGAAAGAAACCGCAACCCAAGGGGATACGGAGGGCGTCATTGGAAAATGTCGAGAATACCAGTGAAAAATCACAAGGGGAAACTCCTTGTTTCTCAACACTGTTCTCAAGATTTTAATCCAACTTTTGTGGTCAGCCAGTTCCTGGAACAAAGTCACTGAACTGGCTGGAGTTATCATCAGTTCTGTGCTCAGTCAAGTTCCTGGAACAGAGTCACTGAACTGGTTAATCTGCATTTTTGACTCTACTCTGCTTGCTAGGGGGTCTGGATTTATCCTGGACAATACTGGACATACCCTTGTATTTGAACATTGTCAGGGAACAAAAAAGCAAGGAGACCCCATAGATGACAGGCAGCATTGCCAAGCCCCTGCAGTGTGAGAAGCATAGCTTGCAAAACGGTGCCTGATGGAGAGGTAGTGTTCCAGGGCCATGGCAAAGAGCATGAGCATTATGGCCAAACTAAAGAAGGTTGTAGTAAAGGGGAAATAGGCATGAGTGAGACTCTCAGGCTCCAGGGCCACCAGGATCTTGTTCCTCAAATAAGAAGCCACCACCACCATGCTGATAAAGCAGGTCCCCAGCAGGTTGGCAAGCACCAGTTCTGTTACCAGCATGTGGAACAAGTGCGAATGAGGTTTTCCAGAGCCCTCTGCAGAGAACAACACTGAGCTGATGGGGCTCTCTTGTCTGAGTAGAACCACTGAGGACTGTTGTAATCTTATACTTGACTAGAGTCATTGAAAGAATTGCCCATGGTCTAGGGTGTGGAGGAGAGATGATCTCTCCTCCAAGCAGGTACCAGAAAGTAGAAGGGTCTTGGGGCCCCAGTGCTCCAAGGCACAGTATGGAAATGAGAGTGACTGAAATCCAGAGCTCCCTTCCAGCCCCCAATTCTCACCAAGTGCAATCTTGCTTAGGTTTTCTGCTGGTGTGCATGGTGACCCCTTTTCTACAACATCCTATTACCCTCTATTTTCTTGTGCCTCACCTGCCATAGCCAAGGCTGTTTGCTAGAGCATGGAGGAGCAGCTATTCCTCCTATAGCCTTCCCAAGTCAGGTTCAGTAGTATCATCAGGACAAGCAATTTAGATTGCCTATGAGCTGTTGCAGGGGCCCAGGCAGGGCAGAGTGGAACCTGGGATGGAAGATTCAGTGCCCTCTGCTTCAGCTCTAAAGTCTTTAGCCCTAGCAGAAGGTTGGGAATCAGCACAGAATAATAAATCTGGAGTAACAGGAAAGCAAACTAACTCACCAAACTGAAGTTAAGAGTGTGTAAGATTCAAAGTTAAGGACAAAGGCTGCCTTAGGCAAACACCAGGTAGAATTTAGGATAACACCCTGTTCCAGTAAATGAGATAGCCACCTTTAGCAGGGGTCCTTCACCACCCCCTCTGCATGCCAAAGATATTTCTCCATCCTGGGCCTCCAGGGAATTGAAAGGACAATAAACAGCAAAGAATTAAAAACGCAATAGGCCCCACCAATGAGAAATAACCAACTCATGCTGTAACCTAAAGCCTATACCTTGAAACGGTGTAAAGGGTGTGGGCCTTTGTTCTTCGGGGTTACCTGTGTCCCAGGTACAGGGTCACCCCAGTGTACTGGATTTATTAAACCTCTTGCTTATGGCATCTATTTCCATCTCCGTGTTTTCATGAGTGGGACCTCCAGGATGTAGGGCTGATCGAGTCCTACAAGTCCATCCCTGCAAGAAGTTAAGGACAGAGGGACAAAGACATCAAACAACTTGAAGTAAGAATATGAGGGAGGTTGCTGTTTTCCTTTAAGAATATTTCTTTTCCAGGAAGATACCCAATGAAGGAGGGACAAAAACGGGAAGGAAGTGAAAAACAAACCTCTCCATCCAAGGAATGCAATCATGAACATCACTGAGTGGACTGTTGTATAGTTGCTTTGATTTTGTTATCAATATTTTGTCTTTCTATGTCAATACTATAACAAATAACAACTTGCTTAAGCAATCTTAAGAAAAAAATATAGGAATAATTCTTGTAATCCTCTACAGTCATGTTTGTAGCCCCAGATGGAAAACAACTGCATTCAAGTGTTCTCTCCTGAAGCTCAGTCTAGAAGAAACTGTTGATAGCTTGTTCACATTCATCTCTCCACAGTCAGTCAACCGCGAGTGCCCACCGGAAGGATTTATTCTGAGAGTGTGTTGGTAACTGACCAGTTTCACAATGGAGCTGACAGAAATAGTTGCTTATCATCTGTTGTCATAGTTACAGAGTATTAAAACTGTACCAATGTTCCTAAATTTCCTAAATGTCCAGCATGATAGACAATGTATGCAATAATATGCTACTAGAAAAAGCATATTTCATGCAGGACAAAAAGACTGTTCCGGAAAGATTTGCACAGGAGTCTGATAAAAGGAAAAAGCAATGAAAAGATTATTTATGGAATACATCTTGCTTCTGATAACTTAGCTCACCATCCTTCTGGCTTGGGGACTGGAGGACCGAGGGTTTTCTAGTAAAATAAGGCAACTAGAGCTTATTTGTGAAGCCTACAGGCTCATTTCCCACAGCAGTAGCTATCCACTCCACTGCTAAACTCTGTAGAGCATGGATGGAGTGTGTGTGAAACTGTTTTAGTTTTCTTTCAAGCCATAAACTGAAAGCCAGTAGCACCCTCAATGCTGCCACCCAAAGTGGCATCTCCATCTTGTGCCATCTCATCCCACGTGGTTGGTGGAATGAGAAGGACATGCAGGCTTTGATGCTGTTTCCATTGTGTTTACTTTCCAAATGATTTTATACCCTTTCTATTTTCATGTTCCCCTTATAGCAAAAGCCTCTGTGACACTATTTCTATGTAATTGTCTCTAGCTCTTCACTACATGAGTACATGGTGGCCAGACTCTGATGACTTTAATAGATACCAGAGAAAATTTGAGATCCACATTCCAACCCCCTCTGCCTTTATCTTGTTAGTCTCTACCCCAACTCAATAGTGCATTGTGAGAGGTTTGTCACAGAGGTGTGTGGACAGTTTAGTTTCTGGTGAACAAGCTCTGTCCATATCACTTCCTCAATGACAACCCCTCAAACCCTAGGATATGCATCCTAGTAATGTGAGACAGCCAGTATGAAGCCACAGACCTTTGTTTAGGGCAAACATTTAAGCAGGGAGTCCCCTCATCTCAGGTGCAGGGAAGTTTGTCTATGGGGCAGGTGGCTTTGGGTCTCTGTGAGTAATCCCTATTAAAGGTGGACTTGTCACAAGAAAGAGACCAGAGCTGAGTCTTAAAATTCTTAGGACTTCATCATATCTTACCACTTACACTTCTGGACTGCGTGCTTTCAGTTGCCACATATTCAAGTTACCATTTTTGTTTGTTTATTTGTTTGTTTCCAGTATTGGACAGAGGGAGGTAGCAGTTCAATTGTGTTCTTTGTTTCAGACGTATGACTGGATGGTTATTTTCTGTTTCTACTTCCACAGTTAGACAATTTGGCTGACTTAGTAAATTGAAATCCTCATTTTGTAGCTCAAAAGTGACTTCTTCCCTCTTCTAATTGTAGCATCAGCATCTCAGTACAAGTTTAGTTTATACATAGTGTAGGATTTCTTAACAAAAAATATATTGATACCATCAGTTTTAGAATTGAGACATAAAGTTTTGCTAATTTTCATGTCCTGTTCTTGAGGCCATTGTGTTTGGGGAATATATGTGATTAGTAACTGTATGTCAACTTGGTCAGGCATGGGATTCCCAGGAGCTGACTAAACAGTATGTCTGACTATATATGAAAGAGTGTTCTAAAGAGCTTAGCATCCACACTGGTAGACTGACTAAAGCATATAACTGATGTGTGTGTGTGTGTGTGTGTGTGTGTGTGTGTGTGTGTGTGTGTGTGTGTGTGTGTGTGTGTGAGAGAGAGAGAGAGAGAGAGAGAGAGAGAGAGAGAGAGAGAGAGAGAGACCGCTGGCCAGTTGCTAGCTGAATAGAACGAGGAATATAGATGAAGGTTGATTCCTAGCTTGATTTGGGGGATTGATCTCTCAGTGACATTTTTGATTCTCAGGCTGTGAGGCTGACAAGAATCTCAACTGTGAGCTCTTCAGTTTTGAGACTTCTTTCAAACATAACACTAGCTTTACAAGTAGGTACACATAGAGAGGCACATGTAAATCAAGGGCACAAATACAGACTGAGAAAGCTGTTCCTAGGCAGTTTTGTAGCTTGAGTGTGAAATACACTATTGACAAAAACATTGTGCATCATATGACTCTGTACACAGAACACACATACTGAGAGAGACATAATTGGTTCTATTTCTTTGAAGAACTCTGCCTAATACTTATTACTTGAAATCTAAAATTCATAGTTTTCCTTTATGGATCTGTAACTCAGAGGCTTTGGAAGGCAAGTTACTTGCTGTAGGTCATTCTTCTAAAGAAGGCAAAGATAAACGTGAAGGAAAGAAGAACATCATGGAAGAAGCTAACACTGGGCTTGCATGGTTCCATTGCAGGACTTGTGTCTTCCAAAACACTCAATCTTTACTTCTTGATTTCTACACATGTCTAAATGTTTTCAAAGAAAGTTCTAAGAACTCCATCTGTGCCTGTTAATCAACCAGACAAAGCTCACACCATTTACAGTAGCAAGCAGAAGTTGCTGAAACCTGGAGATTAAATTTAAAGGATGTTCACTGTCATCAACACAGTCCACAGAGACCTATGTTTCGATGTTGCTGGCTATTGGATATTTGCTATCCTCCAGCACCATCAGTCACTATCCTTGGTTCTTGTTTTGAACCTGAACCTCATTGAGCACCTGCTAGAATGGCACTCAGAGTAGAACTCCGGTCATAGAAGATAGCAAGACCAGATCCGAACCATGAAAGTAATCTAGGACTCATGAAAGACTGCAGCCTTTGAGGATACACTGGATGTGCACATGTCTTACTGTCTCCAGCCTTAGTAGCACCAGTATACTGCAAAGGACCTCGATGATCTGAAAATGTACATGACGTGAGACTTGAAGAACTGTTGGAGGAGACCAAGGATTTCCAAGTACAGATGATGTCCTATGCAGCAGGATAAGCCAGTATATCAGGGGGAGTGTGGGATGCCACCAGCATGCCCAGAGATTTGCATTTTGTCTTTAGATTGGGGACACCATGATGATGCTTCTCTGCTGCCTTTCAGATGACAGGCAATATGACACTTGTGACAAGCACTTGCCTGTGATTGAGCAAGGATTCTAGATGGTATTTTCTTCTCCTCTGGAAGACACATGAAACTACCATTCAGCTCTGCCAAGCTTCAGGCATCTGCATCGAAGGCACAGTAAAAGAAGAGACAGTGTCAGTACATCCACTGCTCCACCATAGTCTGCTTTCTCATTAGGAAAACAAAAGGCCTCCCAGGAATTCTGAGGCCTGCCAAGGAGGTAGAAATAGCTTTTGAATTACTCAAAGGCATTTTTAAAAAATCTATTGAGTTCTCATTTGAAGTTCATAGTATACTCACTTCCTACTTTGAAAATTGATATTTGAGGAGCAAATTAAACATCCAAACTTCCTAAAATCTTCCTAAAAATGTATCTTAAGAAAACCAAATAGGTCCAAATGATGACTGTTCTACTGTATAGAAGACTGTTAACTAAGAATATGGAAAGCAAGATAAAATCAGAAAAGCCCACATTGTGTAATTTTTTTTTTTTTTTTTTTTTTAAAAGGGCTGGGGATTGAACCTTTGGGACCTTATGCCTCCCAGGCAAGCGCTCACCACTGAGCCAAATCCCCAACCCCATGTAATTTCTATTACATTTAGCAATTTAGTTACTATGTTGAATTATAATTAAAATGTTTGTTTGTTGGGACCTAGAAAATCACACAGGACCAAAAGTAACACTGCAGAGATTTCTTTCTTATGGCCAGTGGTGAAAGAGGAGGTAGGGGTTCTGTGAAAGCTCAAACTGGACCAACAAGCTCATCAGGTAAAGGAGCTTGCCACCAAACCTGGTGACTTGAGGTGATCCTGCAAAGGAGAGAAACTTCTCCCAAAAGTTATCCACTGCTGCACACAGTGCACAGTGGCATTCATGTGGACAAGTGTATACACACACACACACACACACACACACACAGAGAGAGAGAGAGAGAGAGAGAGAGAGAGAGAGAGACAGAGAGACAGAGAGACAGAGAGACAGAGAGAGAGAGACAGAGAGACAGAGAGACAGAGACAGAGAGAGAGAGAGAGAGAGAGAGAGAGGTGAATAAACATAATATATTTTGTAAAGGTTCAAACATCACACTGCCCAAGAATGAATCTTTCCATCCAGTGACTGTTGCAGAACAGAAGACAGAAGCAGGCCATTCAGCAAGAGCAGCAGGCCAAGTCTTCAGCAAGCTAGCAAGTTTCTAAGAATGTGGGTCCTGAGGCAAAACAAGGTTTGGAACCAGGGTGTGTCCAACAGATGGACCATAAAAGGATTTTTTGAGAACTTGATGCAGACATTGGCATTTAGACCAGAATTACTGTTAATGTTGGCATTAATTCTACACTCCACCCAACAGTTACCTTGCAACAACCAGGTAGGCCTGGCTTGCTATAAAAGGAACTCTCTTACTTTCTCTGACTCTCTAACCCCCTTGCTCTCTTTGACCCCTTTCCCTTTTCTCCCATTCCCCTCCCCTGTCTCTCTTCACATGTTCCCAAGTTCCCAGCCAGCTTCTTCCCCTCTCCCTCTCTCTCTGTCTCCTCCTTTTCTCTGCCTGTACTCCCTTCTCAACTCTGCTTCCCATGCTTCTAAATAAACTTTATTCTATACTAGTCCCCATTGTATGACTGGTATCTGGGTGTGCAGGGGAATATGCATCAGCACAGGCCGACTGAGGTCTCCCCTCCCCCCACACTCTATAAAACATATCCTTGGCTTTTTGACCAAGCCAATTCAGTCATTCAACAGGTTCTCCAGGGCAGGAGTGAGGATTAAAAAGAAAAAGACAAACAGGCAACATTTAACACAACTCCAGCCAGTTCTGAGAATGAAGCAGCTTTATTTTTCCTCAGTCTGCTTTTATATCACTTTAATTACATGCAGAACAATAAGATCAGTTCTGAGTCAAGGAGATAATCAAAATCTTGTAACCCCCTTTCTGGGGACGAATCTGGATGACCAAGACAAAAGGACTGCCACACATGCTTCACCAGAACCTGCTCTGAGCTTTGCATTAACTCAAATGTAAATGTTCTTAATCTGGACCTATTTTCTGAGCCCAAGCCCAAAGCAAGATTTCTGCCCCAGGTTTATTTCTTTTGTCCTGATAATGCCAGATTCCTGCCAACTGTCTAGAAGCAAGTAGCCCCAAAAGTCTTTCTACAATTTTTATAAAACACCTCAATTCTAACAGGTGAAACTCTGCTGTGTGGAAAGTTAGAGAAGCTTGAGTGAAGCAAGCAGATAACAAAACATTGTGATACTTCAGTGACACCTCACTCTGCAGTACTGAGAAGGAACTAAGCTAAAATGTCCATAGCAGTAAGTTCTCAATGGTAGGGAGATACTGTATTATTGGATTTCTCTTTATTTTAAACAACCATGATTTTTTTTCAGGATGCCCACATGATATTTATTTATTTGACTATGTGTTATTATCTATGTAATGTGTGTGGGTGGGTATTTTGTCTGCATGTATGTGTTGTCCACATGAATGCCTGATCCTCTAGAAAGCCAAAGAGGGTGGCAGATCTTGTCAGTTGTGCATTGACAGGTAGTTGCTAGAATTGAACTTGGGTCCTCTGTTAGAACAGCCAATGATCTCAACCATTGTGCCAATCTCCATGGGTAAGCCATCCCCAAATAGGAGTTGGAAGTGGCATTTTCACATCTAGATACTTGGACAAAGTATCCCACTTGTAAATCCCTGCCTGTGAATTCAGAGCGTTCCAGGGGTATCTGAAAAGATCTTCCCAGTATAGACCCAGTGTCTCTGAGAATCTCTCATGCTCTGCCAACCCCAGCTTTAGTCACCTTGATGATGGCCTGAGCCCTTGAAAATGAAAGAAGTAAAAAGTTTTTGAGAAGATGTGGAAAGATCCCCGAAGAAAGAACACTCAAGTCTCTCGGAAGTCATGACCCCAGACACAGACAGACCATTTGGATGTAATAAGCAAAGGCGAGAGTTTACTATGGAGATCTATTATGGAGATCTCCGGGCCGATACGTATCCCACGCAGGAGACAGAGGTGTCGAGCCCAAGTGGCTGGAAGAAGGGCTTTTTAAAGGAAAAAGTCACAAGCTCCAGGAGATGGGGGGATGTCAAAAGGAAATACCAAAAATGTCACAAGGGAAACTCTCGAAGTCACAGAATTGTTCTTAAGACTCTAGGGTTTGAATGAGGGGAAAGGTCAAGCATTCTCCTGAGAACAGATCCTGATTGTCCTTTAGGGTAAAAGTTTGTCAGAGTTGATGAGGCATCTGCATCTGAAACACATCTGGTTAGTCTTGGCAGTCTGGTTTCCTGGAATACTCTCTGCAGGTCACAATGGCTGGAGTGCACAAAGGGGACTTGAACAAACATCACAGGGGCAGAACAAAACCCATTACTCATTTACTCAGTCCGGTGATAAGCGAGAGGGTCAGTGTCTCTGAACCAGTTCTCCTGCATTTTTAACAATCTGTCTTCCTGAGTCAGATCCTGTTGCTGAGTTTTGAGCTAATTTAAAACTCTATCTTTCAGTTTAGCTTCTGGTTCTTAGTAGTTTTGATGTAAAACTGAATTATAGAAAAAAGATTTTACACATGAATTTGGTATCATAAAATTCACATCCAACAAATTGGTGAGACTGGGCTCGGAGTTGGAGAGTGGAGACTCAGATGGAACTTGAGAACTGTCCAAAGATACATCCTATTTGCCTTTGCAACTGCAAGAGCAGGAAAGACCGATTTCTGAGTTGTGCTGTTTTGTGTTGCACTGGGCTTGATAATGAGAAAGCACAGTACCTCCTCCCTTTGTAGCCTCAAACTCCAGGCTCTCCTGTCTCAGTTCCCCAAGTATCAGGGGGGCAGGCGTGTGCTGCCACAGTGCTAGCAGGAACATGAAGATATCTAAGTTCTGTTAGCTTCTTCTTGGGCTGAGGCTGAGCCTGGAGCCTCCAAGTCAGTAGCATTTTTCAAGGTTTGTTCTCTCCAGCTCTGAAATGACCCCTGGGGAGATGCCTGGGGAGGTTCACATTCAGAATATTCAAGCACCTTGGCTCCCCCTAGAGGAACAACTTGAAAACTTTCAAAACTTCATTTGGAAATAAAAAGAAAGATCTGATTTTACCTAAGCTATAAAATATTGAAGCTCAGAAGTAGCGCTTGAACATTTTTAGTTGAAAACATCTCCTGATGGTTTCTTGCTCTAAAGCACCCATGAGATGGGTGCAGCCACTGTCTTTGCTGCTGTTCAAGTCCTTTCTGTTTAGAAACACAGAGACAATCATCTCCAGCTTTTGAACTGCAGTCAAATGTAAGCATTGCTCTCTCCCAGTATGGGACAGCTAGATTTTCTCCAATTCTTAGTATAGCATTCTTAACATTTGAATGCCTGTAGCATTGCTCATCTTTGGCACTTCCTTCTTCCTCTCTCCTTCCTTTCCTTCCATTTGTCTGTGCTAGACAAGTTTCTGCCATTAGGCTGACACTCCACGTTTGGGTTTCTTTTCATAGGATTAAATCTGACCTGTGAAATTACTAAATCATATAACGTGACATCCTCTGTGATGACAGCAAGTTTCCATGTCACTTTATTGTGGCTGTTCTTTTGAGAAGGGCTCTCAATGAACAGCCCAGGCTTAACACAACCCCAGAGACCCTCCTGCCTCTGCCTCCTAGTCTATAGTCTATATCGCTTTCATCTGAAATGAGATTAAAAGCTCAAATTTCAACATATCTCCCTAGCACTGGGAGCATTCTCTCTTGAAGATGCTTTGATACTTTAGTAGGACAGTGTTGAATTTAATCTGTATGGCTTTGGGTGGGTAAAATTTTTGCTGAGTTCATGGACTTTATTTCTTCTCTTTGAGAGTCTGTGAGAACCTGGTTCTCATTTTGTTTTTCAGGGCTCACAAGTCCAGAGATTAGACATATACCAAAGGTGAAGATTCTAGTAAGAAACCTTATCCCAAAAACTCAGACCTTAAAGGGAAGGTTAAGGATGAATTAGAAATAAAGGCAGAGTGTTTTTACTCTCTGTTCATGGGGAGAATAAAAATCAGTCAGATAGACAGAAAGAGGATACTAAAGAAAAAAGAGCCCTGCCCATGAGACCCTATAGGAGCCAGTTAGTTGGAGTTATCTGTGAGCTTCTAGCCCCAACATCATCTCACCTGGATGTTCTAATAACATCATGCCTGGTTGAGTTTACAGTTGTACCAGTGTTGTAGTAAATGCTCTATTGCTATGAAGAGACACCATGACCATGACAACTCTTACAAAGTAAAACTTTGAATTTGGACTGGCTTACATTTTCAGGGGTCTAGTCCATTATTATCATGGGGAGAAGCATGGTGGGCATGTCGGAAGCCATGGTGTTAGAGAGATAGCTGACACTTCTACATCCAGATCAGCACACAGCAGGAAGGGAGCAAAGACATTGGGCCTAGCTTGACAATTTAAATCCTCAAAGTCAACACCCCATCACATACTTCCTCCAACAATGCCACATCCTTAAATACCTTCTTGTGCCTAAACATTCATATCTATGGGAGACTATTCCTTTTCAAACTACCACAAACAGAAATGCAAATGTCTATGGGAGCAAAGCTCTGCTAGATTATTTCAGCGTTATGAATTCTCATCAGATTAGGCACCCAAGGAGTTAAGGCACCATAAACAAGAATTAGCAGAAAGAGATCCCCAGTGTTGTCAAGAATCCATCATTATCAAATTCTCTTTTTGATCACCAAGAAACAAATCTATTTAGGTCTGTGGGAATTTTTTGTTTCAGGCAAATGTGTTGGTGAGGCCCTGTGTTTCTAACACCCTGGAGACAGAGAATCAGTCATGGTGAAGACCAACTTCAGTCCCTAGTGAGATCCTTCTCAAAAAAACAAACAAGAGCCTGAAGAAATGTACCACACCTTGATAATAACCTTCTGGATATGTTTTGAGGGATTATTGGGGTCAGGCTAGTTGAGATGGGATGATAAACCCTAACTGCATAGCACTGAGGGCAGAGCATAAGCATTCAATTCTCTCTGAATTCTCACTGTGGACACCATGTAGACAGCTGCCTCAACCTGCCACCATGACACTTTCCCTGCCATGGTGGACTGTAGCCTCTAATTTGTGGCCAACCTACACCCCTTCATTAAGTCGATTCTCCAGCATGTGTTGTAGCAATGGGGAAGGAACTGATGTGGTAGGACATCTACAAATCAGTGTGAAAAGGCAGGCATGTTTAAAATAGGGAAAGGCTTCAGAGGAAGCTTCATAAACAAGAGAATTTCCAAATAGCAGTCTTTATGTACACTGTATGTACAACACCAACATTAACAAGTAAAACACATCCAAGTTTCAAGGAGAGACCTTCTAGGCTTGGTGGCACATGTGTGTAATTCCGGCACATGGGAAGATGAAGCAGGAGGATCTCTGTGAGTTTGGGTTAGCCAGGAGTACATAGTCAGTTCAAAGCCACCTTAGAGTTTGTCTAAAAATAAATTTTTTTCCAGTGAGATAACATAACAAGTCCATAATAGATAAACAGAAAAGTCCAACAATAGAAGTGTTACTGAGAACGCAGAATGATACGGGGCACCCAAAATCCCGGGATATGGTATAAGTTGAAAACATTTTTATGCCAATAAAACTGGGTACACACATACCCTGTGATCCTGAAGTCATGTGCATGTGTACACTGCATTAGAGGATCTGCATTCTCAGTTCCAAAACCTGCATTTTAAGATACAGGAAGCACAGTCACACTGGGCACAGGGTGAGTCTGCAGCCCTAAGTGCTGTGGATCCCCCACAGTCCTCCAATTCTTCAGGGCACTGGATGCTAATTGTCTAGATTTGGCTCCTTAACACTTGGTTAAGTTGTTAATGCAAGCAGGCTATGTAGTCTCTGGGGCCTGGGAAAACATTTGACTGTCATTCTTGAATTAAACTGCTGTGCATGGTTGCAAGAATCTGCACCCAGGAACTACTAGCCGGTGTCTTGGTGACATTAAACATGTACCCCTTCCCTGGATATTCCCCGGGGTGAGCTTAGATTGGTCCCATTTCCAGCTGATAGAATTGGAAGTAGAGCTTAGATTGACTATGAGCTCCCTGCTTCTGATCTTTTGGATTATCAGGGTTTAATGTCTTTTCTACAAAAAAAGACAACATAAGAAAACTGTAATTTATTGATGTTGGAATCCCACTGTGGCTGGCATCATTACCACGGCACCATTCTGTGAGTTGCATGTAAAACTGGGCTCTAGCATTAATTTGTGCCAAAACAAGTTTGCTGAGTGATCAAGACAAGAGAGATGAAGTAATAGAAAATATTTGCTAATGTAAGTACATACGATTTTAAAGTTTTAAGCTTAGGAAGTTGTTAAAATCATACAAATATTATTTTAAAATGTTTTATGTGTTCAAACATGTATGGATTAATTAATCAATTAATTAAACAGAGCATATAAATCTAAAGAAAATAAGAAAACTATCATTATAAGAACTGTGCCTGTTTTATCTTTAGTGGGTTAGAGAATCTGGTGATGACTTATCTTCTGTAGTCCCCTTTAGCTGGGTGTGGTGACACTGGGTTCTGAGGACCACAATATATGGGCTTTCACCATTGGTTCCAAGTTCTGGGTCAGGATCTTCTCTGTCTACATAAGGTTTTCAGTCTGGAACTTTTGGTCAAACTCAGATATGAGCAAGGGCTCAGCCTTGTGAATAGTCCTCTGGGTCTGTTGCAGGGTCTACAAGAATATGACAGGGGGATGGCTAGTAACTTTTACCTAGTGAGCATCTCAATATGGGGGGCAGTTAGCCCATAAGAGGGCAAAATGTAGGAGGTAAGCCCAATTTTCATTGGTCTTATGGAAACATTTATTTTACCCTTTCTGAGTTTTCAGCCTCTAGGCACAATGTAATTTTCAATGAACATTTAGGAACTTTTCCAGATTTAGGGGAAACTTTGTTCATGAAGGTGGGACCATTGTCAAACCTCAGGAGTAGGGGAAACCCATAAATACAACATTTTGTTTTCAGATAATAGAAAAGAATATGGGTCTCTTGTTCAACAAGAACCACCATCCATTTGCCTCCTGTTTTTTTGTTTTTTTTTTTCTTAGCTTGGTTTCTCCCTGTGTTCTCTCTGTCAAGGTGAAGAGTTCCCTCTCTCTAAAGAAGGCCCATGGACAGTGGCATTGGCAAATGCATATCAACTGTTCATGGTATGCATGTCTTTGCCCTTCTCCCAGCAAAATGAATGGGATAAAGTCAGAAGATCAGCCCTTTGTGCTGAAGTCCATTGGTTGAAGGACTGGAACTATACCACCTTGGAGAGGTGACAACTGGAGCCTTGTGTACCTGATTCCATGTTGAACAAACCTGCTTCATATAAAACCTCTTCATGTCTGATAGTTGGATTGTATCAATCACCTTTAGGAAGTGCAGAGTGCAGCTGCTGTGGAGCTCAGAGTGGAAGCCAGAGGCTACAGCCAGCCCCAGAGCAGAGCAGGATACAGCAGTCACAACTGCAGAGGTAATAGCAATTAGGGCTAGGCCCCTGCTTAAGATGAGAGATGAAACTGATCACATCCACCTTCTACCACAGCTATGAGTGTTTCTGCATTGCCAGACCCTGCCTGCAGAAGCTAAGCTTTGAGCTCCTGTTGATCAGAGCTGGATGGAGGAGCCAGAGTCAGGGCAGGTCCTGGAGTACATTTCCCCTCATGACGGATGGTATGGAGCCTATCCATATCCACTGCTATGTCCCTCCTCTGTTCAGTGGAGTCTGATGATCCTAACTTGGCTGCTGTCTTGGTATGGCTCTTTTGGGTTATCATCTGGTAGTGGGCTGGCTGGGCTGATGGCTATCATTTTATTAAGTCAGATATGGTTCTGGCCCAGAAGATGTGCCTCATAATGGGTTATTTCAATGTTATGCATCCACTTACTGCAGTTCCCCTCAGGAGGTCCATTACAATGATGGAGATGTAAGTTAATAACAGTTCCTGGAAAGAAGTCAATTTATTTATTAGCATAGTTGTAGCAGCAACTGCTCACAAAAAAAGCGGGCCAAACAAGACCAAGTCTTTTGGATAGATAGGCCACTAGACTCTTCCAGGGTTACAGTGCCTGAGACATTCATCATATCCGTCCTACTCCACAAAACTCCTCCAGGGCCAGGGTCTTTACAGATTCATTACTTCCTTACATTGTCCAGTACAAAGACTGTAGCACTGTATGTGGTGTGACACATGCTCTCATGCTCTCTGGTGCCCTTGCCCGCCCCAGTCACAGTCCACATCCAAGTGTGAGCCCCCAACTTCATCCATCAGATTTTCCTCATCTCAAAGCCTCCAGTTATCAGTATTTCATGTAAAAAAGTGCACTAAGCTCTTGGGTAAGCCTCAGAAATTTTGTTTAAGATAATATTAAGACCTACTTTGGAAAATCCACACTTGCGTGACTAGAGATTGAAATATTGTTGGCAATTAGTTGCTCATAGAAACAAAACCAGATGCTTTTCTTTTATATCAAAAAGCAACTTTCTTTGAAAAATCTTATAAAATTACATTTATGGATTCATCTGGCACTGTATCAATTTCTCTATACAATTACCGTAGCATACCTTCTAAAAGTAGGACACAAAAAGAGACACATACTCAGACCAAAAGAAAAAGATTCATCATTCACATTAAACATAGAAACACAAGGTAAACCAAAACCAAGAACATTTTTCAATTGTGTCATACTCTCAATTTATTTTTCCTTTATTCCTAATTTGGCTTTTTCAGTTTTGCTATATATACATATATACATACATACATACATACATTACATACATAGTTTGTTAATACTATCTCGAGGTTTCAGACAAACCAGAGTTGGGAAAATTGGTTTTTCTGCTGAATTGGGAAGAAGGGAGCTCCTCTTTTCTTTGGAAGAGATTGCCTGTGGCAGACCTTGAGACCATTTCAGCATCTGAGTGTCAGGATACACAGGAACTCAAAAACTCTATCATATCCCCATCTCTTGATTAACAAATGCTGAAAACTCTTGCTGTGATCTCTAGCTAGAACCTTTTCTCCCAATGCAGGGGCACCCCATCCTCCACTTTCTCTTTGGGCCATACACAGTGTTACTGGCCCTTGCGATCTCATAAGTGAGCAATTAAAGTGCTCCCAGTGTCCTTCTGAGCCGTACTTTGCTCTGGTTCAGCTAGCAGAGTTCATAGGAACCCCAAGTAACACCTCATTCCCTCTATTAACAGCAGACTGAAGCTGTAATATGCAGCTGTGAAGACCATTGCCATCACCCCCGACAGAAGTTTCATCCTGAGTGGGCCTCTTACTGTGCTAAGTGCCCTATGAGTTCACACAGCTGAAAGTGGTAAATAATACAGCTCTTTGGTAAGTCACACACCAGTGTTTTCCCAAGAAACATAAATCCTGTTCTTCAAAAAATCCATCAATGTGAAAATGAAGATTTCCTGAATTGAAAATCTTAGACTCATCATGCAAATTGTTGATCTCTCACCCCCACCCGCCATCCCTGCCTCCAGACCAGACTTCAAAAGATCAGTTTCCTTTTTTCCACTTCGAGTTGTTGGTCCTACTCACTTTGTGCCTCATTTAATGACATGGGAGTTGCAGGTCTTCACCTGTGGCAGTGAGCCTCTGAAATGATATCTCCAAATGCCTGACCCAGTCTAGTTTTCCAACTCATTCCTCTGAAACGTGTCTATAATTATGATTATTCTTAGGTCATTTGTCAAAAACAAACAAAAAATCCAAGCCAAACCAACAACAAAAAGGAGCAATGATGATACAAAATAAGTTAGGCTTTACTGTAAAAACATGTGAGCCATTGCTAGGCTTGTTCAAGAATATCCTCCACAAAATCACAAACACACAGTGAAACAGTATTGTTTCTACTGTATTTCAATAAAAGCCCATAGGTCTTAAGACTGCTCTAAACATTTAGCATATCAGGTACAAATGTTGAGACAAAATCATTGCTAAAATCATTGCTATAAAAACTTATAAAATTGTTACAACATCAAATGTTAGTGGCTGTTGATAGTACATTTTTTTTGTAAATGGACCAAAGGGTTTATGGAACAGAGTGACAATATTGTTAAACTAGTTACTTTTTAAAAGTAGATGTCTTAAATCTGGGTGATACTTTAAATTTACTTTTAATTACTTTTAAGTCTCTCTGTCTCTCCTGTCCCTCTCTGTCTCTGTCTCTGTCTCTGTCTCTCTCTTTCTGTGTGTGTGTGTGTGTGTGTGTGTGTGTGTGTGTGCTCACATATGGTTATATGCACATGAGTGCAGGTGTTTATGGAAGCTAATGGTGTCAGATCCACTGGAGCTGGAGTAACAGTGGTTGTGAGGCACCTGATGTGGGTGTTGGGAATCAAACTCCAGTCCTCTGGAAGAAAAGTAAATGCTCTTCAGGGTTGATGCATCTCTCTAGCTCTCCATCGGAAGTATGTTTTAAGGATTTAAATTGTAAGGCTTTTGCAGCCATGGTTCTTTGAATGTGTGCTGTATTCTCAGCTTAACAGAACATGCAAAGCCCCCACAAAGTGGATACCATGTTTGTTCACAAGGAATGGCTGCACCAGGTTCAGTAGATCAGAGGTCTTGTGAAAACCTTGTGAAATAACATCCAGAATACTGAAGTCCTGAAAATGATGAAGATCCAGGGGTCCACGATGGAAATCACAGACAGAAAATGCAAAGCTTGGACATCTTCCGAGTCTCCTTCAGCTTTGTTTAAAGGCTCCATAGTAAGTGCAATACTTTTGGGGAGGAAAAATCATCCCACAGATAAAGATAAAGGCTTTCAGAAGGAAGGAATTCTTTTTGTTTATCTTAGCCTGGAATTCTCACTCTATGGCGGATAAATATGGCTGGATCTGAAAAGAATAGCCCGAGGGACATCAGGGAGACCTAGCTTAGTGACGCCCTCAAGGCCTACATTCTCAGATCAAAGACCCCAGGTTTCCCCCACACAAATTCTTTTTTATTTTTTTTCACTTTTGTATTGATTACTTTATTTATGTTTAAAATGTTTCTCCCTTCCTAGTTTCCCCTCCCTTCCCCTACCCTATCCCCCCTGCCCCATGCCCCCTTCTTTGATGAGGATGCTCCTCCACCCACCCACTTCTGTCTCACCCTCTAGCATTTTCCTCCCTTGGCGCCTCAAACCCACACAAAAATTTTAGCTAGTGTCCTTATATACATACTTTATTCAGTCCTGTCTAGCTTCTGTCCACCATTATTAGTTTGCTTAAAAGTAATTAGCAGACACATGGACACACCAGTAAAATGGGGTTTTAGTTGAAGTAAAAAGACAGGAAATATGATCATTAAAATTTAAGAGGTGGTCAGATAAAAGTCCTGGCCATCTCAAGTGAATTAGTCTTTTAATGGTAGACTATAAAAGGTGGGGAGTAGGAGGTACCCTAAAGACAGACCCCTACTTACCTGTGTCCAGCCTCCCTCTATGCCTTAATGTCACCTGGGCCCTTATAGATTCCTCAGAGCTCTGTAAAGTGCCTCAAATAATAACTCTCCCTGCTGCCCTTCAGGTCACATTGCTGCCTAGATCAGTCCCAGACTACCATTCTGAGGTTCAATACTTTTTTCTTACAGCATTAACCTCCCACACCTACTAGATTCTAAATCCACAATGAAACAAATTGACCCTAATGGGACACAAACTTCAGAAATCATTATCAGTAGGAGTAACTGTGGTTAAGAGCACTGAAGGCCACCCAGGAACATCTCTCAGAAAAGACGACATTCCTAGAAGGAATTTCCTTAGCCTTTGCCTCCAATCTCTACAGCAGTCCAATGTCTTGGTTATTTCAATCCAGAGCATGAGGAATTAAGAACTTCCATTAGACTCATCTCACCTGTCACTGCTGTATGGACACCAACTCTCTCTCATTCCTGCTTCCATAATGCCAACAGTAACAGTGGTGACCGTGACCACTTAGACCCTTCACTTCCCTGGCACAGTCCTATGGCTTTTAACGTTTTCATGTTCTTCTTACAAAAGACTTGTGGGTGAACAGTCATTGTCTTCATTTTACAAACCTAGAAATGGATTAAACAGCCAAACAGCACTGTCTTTCAAATCAGCTTAAATATTACCCCTTTTAGGAGTCCCTTTGAGATGGTGCCTAAAGGTCTCAGCATCCAGGTTAGAATCTTCTCTTCAGATACGTGGCTTTTAGGGAAAATGTAATTTTTCTAGTTTTATGGGAACATCACTGTGCCTGCTTTCCAGGATTCTCAAGTTGGAATGAGATGGAGCTTCAAGAACAGGTTCTGGGATATTATAAACACTTGATAATTAACTTGTGTATCATTTGCTCAACCAGGAGATGCCCATTTAAACTGCCAAGCTCTCCTTTAGCCTTAATCATCCTTCTCCCTTATAGTCAGTGCAGATGCATAGGATGTTTTCTCATTGTGTATTTCACTCAGCTACAGAGTGTGCTGGATGAGGTAGGTAGGATGAAGTCCAGTATCTACTGAATGGATATGATTCAGATCACAACCTTAAATTAATTTAGAACCAAACATTTCACAGATGTGGTACATATTTCTTGGTTTTGTCCTCAGAGAGAAGTGTGGTAAAATGCAATTTCAACCAAAATTCCAACCATGCAAGAATGCTTTATAAAGGAATGGTTCCTTTATAATTAAAAAAAACATTATACTTTTAAATTAAAAAATTATATTTATTTATTTATATGTTTAGGTTAGAGGCATCATCAGCACACATGTAGAAGTCAGCAGTTAACTCATAGGAGCTTATTTTCTACCTCCTTCATGTGCATTTCGAATCATGTGTGTACTCTGTCTCTCTGTGTATATGTGTGTGTATGTGTGTGCACATTCATACATATGCATTTAATTAAAAAATATTCTGAATATAAAAAGAGCATTCATTTGAGAGAGTGTCCCAAGTTGGTTCAGCAGTCACTGAGAAAATGTTTTGTTGTCACCTTGTTGATTTTTACAAGGATGTTGGGGATTCAAACTCTGGCCTCATATTTGCATGGCAAGCACTTTTGCTAACTAATCCATCTCCCAACACCCTACAAACTACATTTTATAAACTTTTTAGGTTTACTATATGATATGATAGATATAGATTCAGATACTATCCATTTCAATACAAGTTGTTTGGGTCCTTAGTAATTTTTGAGAATATTAATAGGTCCTTAGATGCCTGGCACTGTTGGCTCATTTCTTTAATCCCAGCACTTGGTAGGCAAAGGCAGGTGTCTGAGTTTAAGGCCAGCCTGGTCTATGACCTTGTCTTCAAAAAAACAAAAATCAAAAAAAACAAAAAGGAAAGAAGGAAGGAAGAAAGAAAAAAAAAAAAGAAAGAAAGAAAAAGAAAGAAAGAAAGAAAAAGAAAAAAGAAAGAAAAAAGAAAAAACAGGAAAAAAAGAAAAAAAAAAAAAGATGTCCTTAGAACACAGGTTTGAAGACTGCTGCCTTAGACTAGCAGAAAGTCTCCTGAGGAGATCAGACTTCCTGGTAATTTGCTATGGTCACTAGGCACTAACAATAAACGAGAGCCACTGTTAGTAAAAGTACTGATGTTCATTTGTGAGGCTAAGCACTGGGTTCTGTGGTATACACATACACACGTCCACACACATGCACACATGCACACACACACCTCACAGGTGCATGAATACACACTTACTCCAAATTGTTTGGAAAGAAAACCTTTTGTTTTTCCCCAGAATGTGGAATATGTGCACACCCATGAGATATAAAACAAAAAAAACCTCAAATATAACAGCCACAATTTTCATGAGATGTATGTTTCATACATCCGTGGTCTGAAGGTTTTATTTTATACATTTTGAAACAAACACACTATTTTGGTTTCCAGTTGTGGGAATTTGCAATTTTAAGCATGAATATAATGCTCAAAATATTTTAGATTGTGCAGTATTTTGGATTTTTTGTTCAAAAAAATCACTCAATGTGGGCAGGGGAAATGGCTCCATGTGCAAAACTCCTATGAAAGCTTGGGGATCTGAGTTTGACTCTCCAGAGCTCACAGATACCTAATGGTGAGGCACTTCTATAATCCACACTTTCCTATAGTGTCCGTTTGGATTTGTGGTAGACTCAAAAAGTTAGAATGTGTTTTTCAATCTTCCTAATGCTACAACCCTTTAATAAAGTACCTCATGTTGTAGTGACCCCCGATCTTAAAATTATTTCATTATAACTTCATAACTGTTACTTTGCTACTGTTAAGAATTGTAATCTAACTATCTGATATACAGGTTATCTAATGTGTGACCTCTAAAGAGGTCAGGACCCACAGTTTGAGAATCACTGAGGTAGAGTTACCTGAGAAGACAGAACTTCAATTTTTCAAAATGCCGTAGGTGAATCTGTGGAACATTACTTAGTTAGTGATGGATAGGGAAGGACCCAGTCCATTGTGGGTGGCACCACCCTGGGCAAGTGGCCCAGAGCTATATAAAAAGTAGGTTAAACAAGCTACAGGGTACAAGTCAGTGAGCAGTGATCCTCCATGATCTCTGCTTCAGTGCGTGTCTGCAGGCTCCTGCCTTGACTTCCTGCCCCGACTTCCTTCAATAGATTGTGATATGAAGCAGTGAGCTGAATCCTTTCCTTCCTGAGTTGTTTTTGGTCACAGTGTTTATCCCAGCAACAGAAATACGGCAAGAGAGGAGGCTCCTGTCCAGCTGGTCTACACACCAGCAAACAAAAGATCGTGTGTCAATCAAGATGGCTGATGAGTATCAATAACTGAGGTGACTTTCTGGCCTCCTCATGTGCATCATGGAATGCACATGTCTGTACTTATATGGGTGTGCACACACACATATACATGGACATGCTTCATACACAGAGCAAAGAAATCTCAGTGTGTGTGTGTGTGTGTGTGTGTGTGTGTGTGTGTGTGTGTGTGTGTGAATCCTACAGAACAAGTGTGTTGGCTATCCCTCAACAGGTCATGTCACCCAGTAACTAATCCACTACTAAAGCTGGTGAGGCTGAACCTTGATCCAGACCAACAGCCAGTACTGTTCCTCTATCTAGGGAATGATGGCTCCTGAGATGAATGCTACATGGGTGACAGTTATTCAGAGCTTTACAAACTGTTTCACAAAATGGCTTTCAAATATTATTAGTTCCGTTAATTCTCACAGTACCATAAGGCAATACAGATCCCTTTAGAGATATGTCCAAGGGCTGTGTTCTTTTCATTGTTTACACTGATTGAGTTATTCTCACTGAAGCAGCCAAACGCTACTGGACAGTACCATTCACATTTCTCATAGTATAGGTGTACTCCAGCTACTCTGAAGGTATTTTGTAAATATCCAGAGAACAAAGGCTTCAGGTTTATAGGCCAAGGTGCTAAATAGTGGGTGTTCTGTTGAAATGAATAGAACCAGAGATAACATATGTCCCCACAACTTTTATTTCTTTGTTTATATCTATAGGTGTTTTGTTTGTATGTATGGCTGTATACCACATGTGGGCCTAGTCCTGTGGATCCAGCAGCAGGTGTAAACTCCCAGAACTGGAGTTTACAGATAGTGGTGAGCTGTCATGTGTGTGCTGGGGATTGGACCTTGCCCTCTGGAAAAGCAGCTAATGACAGCTTCTGAGCCATGTCTCCAGCTCCTCCTACAGTTTCTAATTTTGACAGAAAAGATGCAATAACAATAACGGGTATACCTCTTAAAGAATATAGCTAAAACAATTAAATAATTTGAATAATTTGAATAGAGCTTAGCTTAATTGGGCTCAAAGTCTTTGGTGTCTTTCATCAAAATAATTATAGATATTCATTTGTAAAAAAAAACTATTCTGAATTTCAGACTGTATCAAGAACAGCAAGGAGGGCAGAGTTGGCCTGTGGGATATGATTTGGGAGCTGTTGATTTAGTGGGGTTGTTCAAATGTAATCCCTAAAGCAGCAGTTTCTGCACCAACCCTCTCTACCGTCATCTCCTTGTAAGTTGGAACCCATATGAGTAGGATTCATTGCCATCTCATTGGCCAGGACATAAAAAAAAAAAAGAAAGAAAGAAACTGTCAGGATACATAAGGAAACAACTGGCCACCTTAAACCTCTCCTCCTCTGCTGCTTTTGTTTTGCTGCTGCCAACGACCTACCCCCATTCAGTTGGTAGCTTCCAAAAAATAAGAGGTTTTCAGAACTAAATCTGTGTTTATCACTCACCTCTATAATCCTCTTGGGATAAACTAAACCTTTTCCTTTCCTTCTTTTCTCTCTAAGCTAAACCATTGAAAGGAAATCCCTGATTAGTCTTTTTCCAAAGCCACTAAATTAAAGGGCAGATCCAATGAGATAAAATAGTACATAGAATATACAGTGGAGTATGGGGGTGGAAACAGAGGACTAAAGTCTTGGGCACACAGACGACTTGAGACCTCCTAGAATCAGAGCAGAAAGGGGGAGGGGTGTCTGCTAACTGGAAATGTTTTGCTGAGGTCAGGAGACACCACCTATGTCTAATCTTTTTCTGACATTCCATCTTCTCCTTCTATACATGGAGTCATACCTTATGACTGTGAATAGAATTCACACTCCTGGGAAGTTAAGCTCAACTTCAAACCCTTCAGGCCCTGGATGCAACTCCTAGCCCTCCCCTTTCTCCCACATGTTCTCACAGGGCTCTTGCCTGAGGTGCCCCAGTTTCTCAAACTTTATTGCCCAGCAACTCACAATTAAAAGTAGGGAACACATGGTGAAGAGCAATGTTGTGAGAGCCAGCAGAACAAAGTGGTCCAGCTCCTCCAAAGGATGCAGGGACCAGAGCCTGTAGTCTGAATCTGAATGAACATGGTCCCTGGAGGAACAGCTGGGAGGGTGCCTCTGGTGCCTGTGCATGGCATAGAGGTTGGACATGGCACCCAGGTTGCACACCACAGTTGCGAGGACCAGCAGCGCCATGAGGCTGGAGTAGAGCACAGAGAAGCCTATTACCGAGAAAATGAGCGCTTCTTGTGGATCATTTTGATGAAGCACCAAGTACCAGGACAGTACTGCACTAACTTCCCAAAGCCAGCAAAGGGGCGCACAGAAAGCCAAACAGAAGGCGCCTGCGACTGGCGCCACCAGCACTCCCCGGCGCAGGATGTGCCTTTGGTAGAAGAAGGGTGTCCCAGAGACAGCCAGCACTCCATCAGTAGCCGTAAGTAAGGACAAGGCTAACCCAAAGAAGGATGTCAGGAAGGCAAAGTCTTCACATAACTGATTGCCTGGGGCATGCAGCAATTCCTTTAGGTTCTGGTTTTATGTGTGGGCAGCTAGGACCATCGGGCTGATCAGACACTTGCCCAGCAAGTTGGTGGCCGTCAAGCCACACACTAGTACATAAAATACCTAGGGAGGTGGGGGCAGTGGCCCTGGCCGGCAGGACCCTGGCGCGCCAGCAGCACCAGCCCAGGAGGTTGCCCAGCACCCTGCATCACCACCCAGGAGGTTGCCCCCACCCAGGTGGCCCTGACTAAAGAGCACTCCAATTATCCCATCTGCCTGGAGGGAAGGCTGTGGCCATGACAGCTCTGAAGGAGCCCCAGGTTGCTCAGGGTGCAGTTAGGGCACAGAGGTTGTATAGCAGAGAAAACTCCGCGGGTGGTTGGGTGTTGTTCACAGTCAACCCTCCCATCTCTGCTCCCTAGTCACACCGTTGAGAAGGGCAGGACTCTCCGCCCCTGTGAGTGTCCTGTGAGGCAGAGCTGAAAGCAGCTCTGCTAAGAACCCAGCCTGTTGCACCGGGTCCTAAGAAGAGACAGAATCTGTACCCATTCTGGGTAAAAAGAAACCAGCTCTAACCTAGGACTGAGAAGGCAATTTCAGTAAGAGGCATCCTTGTTCACTGGTATGCAAATCCTGTCCTGGAAGTTTAGAAGAGAGAAAATAGGACAATTTTATTTAACTGGGACTCCAAATATGTTAGGGAACACAATGATATATGTTTTAAGGAAGGTGCCGTGACTTAGCCTTAATGCTGTCAGATATAGCAATCTCAGGAATTATGGCCTTTGTCTCCAAGATGACTGCTAGTCAACCAAAATTTCACTTGATGGTAAGAAAAGGAGGACAGAGGGAAAAAAGAAACCAAGCTGCTCTCATTCTAAGGAGACCATCCAGAAGTTGCATATAACATGTTTGTGCATTTTCATTGATGGAAATCAAATGGCCTCTTGTAGCTGCAACAGAAACCAGGATTTGCCACCCTGAATACAGTACCTTAACCCTCTTAACCATCCTCATGTTGAACTTGGAGTTTTTGTCTTTCAGGTAAATGGTGTGCAAGATTTTCATACTGGGACAAGAATCTGAAGAAACGTACTTAAAGGGAGGAAAGACAGATGTTTGACCAACAGTTTTAGGAATTTCAGTGGATAAATGGCTTACTCTTGTGTTGTGAGCCTGTGGTCAGGCAGCTTGTGATGATTTCCCCAGAAGTTCTTTTATTGTTCATGAGAGTTTACACTATCCTGGGTTTTTTTGTTTTGTTTTGTTTTGTTTTTTGTTATTCCAAATTAATTTGCAGATTGCTCTTTCTAACTCTGTGAAGAATTGAGTTGGAATGTTGATGGGGATTGCATTGAATCTGTAGATTACTATTAGCAAGATGGTCATTTTTACAATATTAATCCTGCCAATCCATGAGCCTGGGAGATCTTTTCATCTTCTGAGATCTTCTTCAATTTCTTGCTTCAGATACTTGGAGTTCTTGTATACAGGTCCCAAAAGCTTGGAATACCCAAGATGCAATTCCCAAACTAAATTCAGCTCAAGAAGAAGAAAGACCAAAGTGTGGATGCTACAGAACTCCTTAGAAGGGAAGTAAAAATACTCACAGGAGGAAATACAGAGATAAAATGCGGAGCAGAGACTGATGAAAAGGTCATCCTGAGACTTCCTGACTTCATGGATCCATCCCATATACTGACACCAAACCAAGACAATATTGCAGATGCCAAGAAGAGCATGCTGACAGGAGCCTGATAGAACTGTCTCATGAGAGGCTCTGCCAGAGCTCAGTAAATACAAATGTGGATGCTTGCAGCCAACCAGTGAACAGAGAATGGAGTCCACAATGGAGAAGTTAGAGGAAATACTGAAGGAACTGAAGGGGTTTTCAACCTCATAAGAACAACAATATCAACCAAAAAGACCCCCACACCCTAAAGCTCACAGGCACAAAACCACCATTGCAAGAGTAAACAGGGATGTATCTATGGCTACAGCCACATAAGTAGGAGAGAATGGCCTTGTTGGGCATCAATGGGAGAAGAGGCCCAGGGTTCCTTTAGAGGCTCAATGCACGAGTGTAGAAGAATGCCAGGGCAGGGAGGTAGATGGGAGTGTGTGGGTAGGTGAGGGAGCCCTTTCATAGAAGCAAGAAGAGGGGGTGAGAGGTGGGATTGCACACTTCTGGAGGGGAAACCAAGAAAGGGAATAACATTTAAAACATAAAAATAATCTGATAAAAGAAAAAATGTAAAAAAAAACAACGAAAAACAAACACAACATATAAAACAAAACAAAACAAAACAAATGGGATTGAGTTACTTTCTGGAAAGCAGAGTGTAAAGTGAAGACTGCACTCTGAACAGTGGCTCCTCCCTAGTCTCCTGCCTATTTTTCACTCAAGAAAGTTGGCATCGAAAGTTGTCATGTCTAGCACCCCATCCCTTTCTTTACTTACCACATAAAGAGGAAGACTGTGAATTTTTCAAAAGATAACTTGTATGTGAAAATATTTTAGACAGAAAAATAATGTAATTTATATGTGGTTAAAATATCAAAGGTTTGATATTTTACAAGACAAAGGTGTATTTGACTGGAAATTAAAGCTTAATTAGAATAAATATTTTAGATTTAGGGTAGTGATATTTTTCTCACATAAGTGAGTGATGGCTAAGTAGAGGACTCTGATATCTCAAGGTATCAAGACTCCAGTGAATATGATTCTGAAACAAAAGGACAAAGTCCTCTTTCTGTCTCCTGGTGCACTTCTGAGTTTAACCATGCTCTGACTGCTTAAAGCAGAATTATACCTCCTCTTAAATATTTGCCTTCTAATGGCAGACAGTTTCCAGGTAGTGTAAGCTCTGAAATACCATAGTTGTCATAAGTCATAATCTTGACCCTTTATCATAGGGGTTTCTATTAGCTAGAAAAAGTTGTTTGCTTAAGTTTTAAACATTTTTTTCATCATGGGAAATTGAGTTTTTCTCTCCTGTTTTCTTATAATCAAGACTATTGTCATCACATGTATTATCACTAATGTTTCCAGTATTTTCCTTCTAAACTTCCTACATATTTCTCATTATACTTGTGTGAATTAAAAATGAAACTTTTAAACTATTTCTAAAATTTGTCATGAAAATCCATATTGTATAGATTCAAGAGAGACTTGTAAACCCTAACACATGGTGTTCAACCAAGTCATACTGAAGGAATCTCCACCAATTACACAGTTCCTGACTATGCATTCAGGAGTTTAATCCTCACCTGTTTGTTAAAGCCTCATTATGAAAACCAAAGAGACACATGAAACAAGAAAATCTTCCACAGTTTAAAGGAGAAAATAAAACAAGAAAAACCCTCACTGAAGGAGCCTAGAAATCATGGAAGAACATTATTGGGGATCAGAACAAAAATCTTATCGTGTTTTATAAAAAGAGAGCTATCAGAGCGCGGACCACCCATGAGCGCAGACATCCTGAGGCTGCAGGGCAGACTGCCACCTCTGCACACGTCGGCCCACATCGCTGGTACAAGGGGAAACTGCAGAGTGCCTCTGGACACAGGGATATAGGGGGAGACAGCTGTCAGTACCCACAGTTCTGGTCTGCTACCAGGACCGAACTGAACTGGTCAGACAGCTCCCTGCACCCAAATCCCGTGGGTGAGAGAGCTGGACCCACAGAAGTGTTGATACCCCTGAGAAGTCAGAGAAGACTACACTCTGCCCACAGTCCAGACCCAAGAGAGAATCACATAATGACAACTGTACCTGCTGGGTGCAAGGACCTACACGATCATTCAGGGGCAGGAACATTTTTTTCCTGTCCCTACCTAGAGCTGGAAGACAGTCTCCAAGAGCGCCAACACAACTGAAATCAGAGCACCTGTTCTCAGCAAAGGCTGAAAGAAAAGAGGAAAACAGTTCTACAGGAGTGCTGACACAGAGGCCTACATCAGGGTCAAGTCACTCTCAGAAACAGCAGGACAAAAAAACACCAGAGACAACCCAATACAAGGGCAGGAACCTAAGTAACAGAAACAAAGACTACTTGGCATCATCAAAGTCCAGTACTCCCACCAAAGAAAATACTGGATATCCAAACACACCAGAAAAGCAAAATTTAGACGTAAAATCACTTTTTTTTTGATAATGATGGAGGACGTTAAGAAAGACATAAAGAACTCCCTTAGAGAAATGCAGAATAACACCAGTAAACAAGTAGAAGCCCTTAGAGAGGAAACAGAAAAATCACTGAAAGAATTATAGGAAAATACAATGAAAAAGGTGAAGGAATTGAAAGTGGAAATAGAAAAAAATAAAGAAAGCACAAAGGGAAGCAACACTGGATATAGAAAACCAAAAGAAGAGACAAGGAGCCATAGATACTAGCATCACCAACAGAATATAAGAGATAGAAGAGAGAATCTCAGGGGCAGAAGAAAGCATATAAAACATCTACACAACTGTCAAAGATAATGTAAAATGCAAAAAGCTCCTAGTACAAAACATACAGGGAATCCAGGACATGAGAAGATCAAACCTAAGGATAATAGGTATAGAAGATAGTGAAGACTCCCAGTTTAAAGGGCCAGTAAATATATTTGACAAAATTATAGAAGAAAATTTCCCCAATCTAAAGAAAGAGATGCCCATAAACATACAAGAAGCCTACAGAATGCCAAGTAGATTTGACATTGGACCAGAAGAGAAATTCCTCCTTCACTTAATAGTCAAAACACCAAATGCACAAAACAAAGAAAGAATAAAGAAAGAAGTAAGGGGAAAAGATCATGTGACATACAAAGGCAGACTTCTCATCAGACTATGAAAGTCAGAAGATCCTGGACAGATGTCATACAGACCCTAAGAGAACACAAATGCCAGCCCAAGTAACTGTATCCAGCAAAACTTTCAATTAACATAGATGGAGAAACCAAGATATTCCATGACAAAACCAAATTAACACAATATCTTTTTACAAATCCAGGTCTATAAAGGATGATAGATGGAAAACTCCAACACGAGGAGAGAAACTACACTGTACAGAAAGCAAGAATATATTTTTCTTGTAATGAAATCAAAAGAGAGACAAAAAACATAATTCCACCTCTAACAACGATAATAACAGGAAGCCACAATCACTATTAAATCTCTCAACATCACCAGACTCAATTCCTCAATAAGACATAGTCTAATAGAATGGATACTTAAAGAGGACCCAGCATTTTGCTGCATCCAGGAAACAAACCTCAGAGACAAAGACAGACACTACCTTAGAGTAAATGGCTAGAAAACAACTTTCCAAGGAAATGGCCCGAAGAAACAAGCTGGAGTTGCCATTCTAATATCAAATAAAATTGACTTTCAACCAAAAGTCATCAAAAAAGATAAGGAAGGACACTTCATATTCATCAAAGGAAAAATCCACCAAGATGAAATCTCAATCCTAAATATCTATGCTCCAAATGCAAGGGCACCAACATTCATAAAAGAAACCATACCAAAGCTCAAAGCACACATTGCACCTCACACAATAATAGTAGAAGATTTCAACACCCCACTCTCATCACTGGACAGATCATGGAAACAGAAATTAAACATACACATAGAGAAACTAAAAGAAGTTTTGAACCAAACGGATTTAACAGATCTTTATAGAACATTCCATTCTAAAACAAAAGGATATACCTTCTTCTCAGCACCTCATGGAACCTTCTCCAAAATTGACCTTATAATCACTTACAAAACAGGCCTCAACAGATACAAGAAGATAGAAGTAATCCGATGCATCCAATCAGATCACCATGCAGTAAGACTGGTCTTCAATAACAACAATAATGACAGAAAGCCCACATATACATGGAAGTTTAACAATGCTCTCTACTCAATGAAAACTTGGTCAAGGAAGAAATAACAAAAGAAGTTAAAGACTTCATACAATTTAATGAAAATGAACATACAACATTCCCAAACTTATGGGACACAATGAAAGTGGTACTAAGAGGAAAACTCATAACTCTGAGTGCCTGCAAAAAGAAACAGGAGAGAGCATACATCAGCAGCTTGACAGCACACCTAAAAGCTCTAGAACAAAAAGAAATAAATAAACCCAAGAGGAGTAGAAGGCAGGAAATAATCAAACTCAGGGCTGAAATCAACCAAGTTGAAACAAAAAGGACTATACAAAGAATCATCAAAACCAGGAGCTGGTTCTTTGAGAAAATCAACAAGATATATAAACCCTTAGCCACACTAACCAGAGGTCACAGAGAATGTATCCAAATTAAGAAAATCAGAAATGAAAAGGGAGACATAACAACAGAATATGAAGAAATTTAAAAAATCATCAGATCCTACTACAAAAGCCTATATTCAACAAAACTGGAAAATCTGGAGGAAACGGACAATTTTCTAACCAGGTACCAAAGTTAAATCAGGAACAAATAAACCATCTAAACAACCCGATAACTTCTAAAGAAATTGAAGCAGTTATTAAAACCAAAAAAGAACCCAGGTCCAGATGAGTTCAGTGCAGAATTCTATCAGACCTTCATAGAAGACCTCATACTAATATTATCTAAACTATTCCACAAAATTGAAACAGACAGAGCACTACCGAATTCCTTCTATGAAGCCACAATTACTCTTATACCTAAACCACACAAAGACCCAACAAAGAAAGAGAACTTCAGACCATATTCCCTTATGAATAATGACGCAAAAATACTCAATAAAATAGTTGAAACTGAATTCAAGAACGCATCAAAATGATCATTGATCATGATCAAGTAGGCTTCATCCCAGTGGTTCAGGGATGGTTCAATATATGGAAATCCATAAATGTAATCCACTACATAAACAAAGTCAAAGATAAGAACCACATGGTCATTTCATTAGATGTTGAGAAAGCACTTGACAAAATTCAACACCCCTTCATGATAAAAGTCCTGGAAAGAATAGGAATCCAAGGTCCATATCTAAACTTAGTAAAAGCAATAGACAACCAGTAGCTAACATCATACTAAATGGAGAGAAACTTGAAGCAATCACACTAAAAGCAGAGACTAGATAACACTGATCATTCTTTCCCTACTTATTCAACATAGAACTCAAAGTCCTAGGCAGAGCAATCAGACAGAGAAAGGAGGTGAAAGGGATATAAATTGGAAGGGAAGAAATCAAAATATCACTATTTGCAGATGATATGATAGTGTACTTAACTGACCCCAACAGTTCCACCAGAGAACTATTTAACCTGACAAACAACTTCAGCAATGTGTCAGGGTATAAAATTAACCCAAACAAATCAGAAGCCTTCCTCTACTCAAAGGATAAACAGACTGAGAAAGAAATTAAGAAATGCCACCCTTCACAATAGTCCCAAATAACATAATATATCTTGGTGTGACTTTAACCAAGCAAGTGAAAGATATGTATGACACAACTTCAAATCTGTGAAGAAATAAATTGAGGAAGATCTCAGAAGATGGAAAGTTCTTCCATTTTCATGGATTTGTAGGATTAATATACTAAAGATGGCCATTTTGTCAAAAGCAATCTACAGATTGAACTCAATCCCCATCAAAATTCCTACTCAATTCTTTATAGAGATAGAAAGAGCAATTTGCAAATTCATCTGGAATAACAAAAAGTTCAGGATAGGGAAAACTATACTTAACAATAAAAGAACTTCTGGGGGAAATCACCATTCCTGACCTCAAGCAGTATTACAAAGCAATAATCATAAAAACTGTATGGTATTGGTACAGAGACAGGCAGGTAGATCAGTGGAACAGAATTGAAGACCCAGAAATGAACCCACACACCTATAGCCAATTGATCTTTGACAAAGGGTCTAAAACCGTCCAATGGAAGAAAGATAGCATTTTCAGCAAATGGTGCTGGTTCAACTGGAGTTCACCATGTAGAAGAATGCAAATTGATCCATTCTTAACACCATGTACAAAGCTTAAATCCAAGTGGATCAAGGATCTCTACATCAAACCAGATACACGCACGCTAATAGAAGAAAAAAGTAGGGAAGCATCTTGAACACATGGGCACTCGGGAAAATTTACTGAACAAAACACCAATGGCTTATGCTCTAAGATCAAGAATCGACAAATGGGACCTCATAAAACTGCAAAGCTTTTGTAAACAAAAGACACTCTCATTAGGACAAAACAGCAACCAACAAATTGGGAAAAGATCTCTACCAATCCTACATCTGACACATGGGTAATATCCAAAATATAAAAAAACCTCAAGAAGTTAGACTCCAGAGAGTCAAATCATCCTATTAGAAAATGTGGTACAGAGCTAAACAAAACATTTTCATCTGAGGATTATCGAATGGCCAAAAAGCACCTAAAGAAATGTTCAACATCCTTAGTCATTAGGGAAATGCAAATCAAATTAACCCTGAGATTTCACCTCACACCAGTCAGAATGGCTAAGATAAAAAACTCAGGTGACAGCAGATGCTGGTGAGGATGTAGAGAAAGAGGAATACTACTCCATTGTTGGTGGGATTGCAAACTTGGACAACCACTCTGGAAATCAGTCTTGCAGTTCCTCAAAAATTGGACATTCCACTACCTGAGGACCAGCTATACCTCTCTTGGGCATATAACCAAAAGATGCTCCAAAATACAACAAAGACACATGCTCCACTATGTTCATAGCAGTTTTATTTATAACAGACAGAAGCTGGAATTATCCCAGATGCCCTTCAACAGAGGAATGGATACAGAAAATATGGTACATTTACACAATGGAATACTACTCAGCTATCAAAAACCATGACTTCATGAAATTCATAGGCAAATGGATGGAACTAGAAAATATCATTCTGAGTGAGGTAACCCAATCACAGAAAAACACACATGGTATGCACTCATTGATAAGTGGATATTAGCCCAAATTCTCAAATTACCCAAGATGCAACGACCACATGCAATTCAAGAAGGATGACTAAAATGAGATGCTTCACTCCTTCTTTAAAAAGAACAAAAATATCCATAGGAGGGAATAGGGAGGCAAATTTTAAAGCAGAGACTGAAGGTGTGGCCATTCAGAGCCTACCCCATATGTGGCCCATATATATACAGCCACCAAACTAGGTAAGATGGGTGAAGCAAGAAGTGCATGCTGACAGGAACTGGATGTAGACCTCTCCTGAGAGACACAGGCAGAACATGTCAAATACATAGGCAAATGCCAGCAGCAAACCACCAAACCGAGGACGGGGCCCCTCTTGAAGGAATCAGAGAAAGGACTGAAAGAGTTGAAGGTGCTTGAGACCCCATATGAACAACAATGCCAACCAACCAGAGCTTCCAGGGACTAAGCCACTACCTAAAGACTATACATGGACTGACCTTGGGCTCCAAATTCATAAGTAGCAATGAGTAGCATAGTAGGGGCACCAGTGGAAGGGGCAGCCCTTGGTTCTGCCAAGGCTGGACCCACAGTGAAGGGGTTTGTTGGGGGGGAGTCAGTAATGGGGGATGGATGGGGAGGGGAACACATATAGATTTGCACATGCATTAAGGGCCATCCTAGTAGGAATATGGAACTCAATGGTATTAAAGGAATGGTGATGTTAGGGCATGATTCCGTCCAGCTAAACTAATGGATTTGCAGTTATACAGGAGAAGTGTATCGTGTTAGGCACTATTATTACCTGGTTATTGTTTTCATGTAGACATAAGGAGATACAATTATATGTCAAATTGCAAGTGATGGATTGTGATTACTATTCTGATTTTCAACTTTAGATCTAAAAGGAAATACTTAGGTCCAGGCATGTGGTACATCTCCTTCAGTCCAAGGAGATGAGTCCAAGCAGATTTCTGATTCACCTCATCCTAGTACAGAACAAGTTTTATGTAAAGTGAATCTTAGGTTTTGTCAAAGTGTTACACAACTTTTATCCCAGCATTCAAGAGACAGAGCCATGCAGATCTCGAGTTCAATGTAATCTACAGAGCAAGTTCCACAACAGCCAAGCTTAGACAATAGAAATCTGGTGAGAATGTCAAGAAGGGGCCATGTTCCAGCCCTTATCAAGCAGCAGAACTCACCAGCTTTGTCCACATGGATCTGGCTTCAGGAGCAAACATAGAAGGGATGACTGAGGCAACTGATGCTGTTTAGCTATAGTTAAAAATTAGTGATGAAGAAGAAACCAGCATCACTGAGATCAAATCTTCTGGTAAGTGATTTCTGAGAGGTCACAAAGCTGTGTCCCAGAGATAGCCAAGGTTAGACCTTGCTGTGCAGCTGGATGTGGTTATGTGTGAGAATCATCCGGGTGTGCTGTTGTTTTTGAAGGCCTGAAGGTGTCAGGCAGGGCATCTGACTTTGTACCATGAAGTGAGTGCATGAGAGGAAGGCAATGAAGCCTTGGTGCAGCAGGAGATCCGAGTTTACCACATGGGGTGAGCAGAAAGAACCGGTTCAGCAGGAAACCCGCGGGCTATAGAGGGAGTCCGGGAGAAGCGACCTGGCTCAGCCCTTTGAATAGCGGGAGAAGATCATGTGCGGAGCTGAGACACTAACAGGAAGCTGCAATGTTGAATGACACTGAGGTTGCCTTGAAGATCCTGAGACTGTGAGATGCCAGAGCCATGGCACACGTTCTCGGGAAAACCTAATTCTGGGAATAAAACCCGCCAAAGAAAGAGAATTGTACTGTGGTGACCAAAGCAGAGAGGGGCTGGAAACGGGATGAGGGCGGACGCGGAGGTGCGGAGTCTGGAGATTGCTGGGTTGGGTCTGGTTTTGGTGCAGTTTTCCTTCACAATGGCGCTTGGGGCGGGGCAGATCATCCTGTGAGTTTGGGGAACAGGATGTGACCTTTTGTTTTGAAAACACAGGGGTTATAGTTTCATGAATCTCAGAAGCAGAAGCCTGTGAACTTAGGACATCTGCCTTTTCTATGACCAATTTGACTGTGGGGACTTTGATACCGGGGCTCATGCATCCTGGGTTTGCTACATGGTGGCTGTGACAGGTTTCCTGATTCCTAGTGGAATCCCCGGGACCCAACCAATCATATAGGGCCACGCCCCCAACCCCTCCTCCACAGGCCACAACACTCAAGACAGATTATGCAAATGAAGAACGAGGCCTGATTAACAAATTCACATTTATGCAAATGAAGAGGGGCATGAGTTACAGCAGCGAGGGGCGGGGCCTGGGGTCAGCACGGGATTGTCACAGGTGGTACAGCGCTGTTGCCCGTCAGGAATGAGGCTTCTCCCACTGACATCAGGGCCCCGCCCCCTAGACTTGGGGACCTTGGGGCAGTGACATCATCGTCCTCCTGAGGTTCCACACCCTTGGTCTGAGGCCGGTTGGTGTCATCATCCTTGTCCGGCTCTTGGGCCATTGGGACAGCAGCCTGGGAATCCGAGATCCAGACCTGTTGGTCTGGGACAGAAAGTGGGTGGGGCTAGCAGAGGGAGTGTGCACGATGGGCGGGGTTTCTACAGGAAATAGGTGGAGGAAACTTGGACTCCATAGAAGGGGGTGGGGCCTAAACCTGAGGTGAACAGTACATATACAGGAAATGCGTGGAGCATAGACAGGAAGTGGGAAGGGAGGGGCGTGGTCAGGTCTAGGAGGGGCCTTAGGTGAGGAAGGTTGGGGCCTCCAAGCCTAACACTGGGTAGCAAATAGGGCAGGACCTAAACAGGAAGTGGGGGGGCCAAAACCACTGGCTGTGAGTGGAGGTGGGTAAGGACTCTCCTGATCCCTGGAGGCATCCATCGACCTTGCGACCCCTGATCCCCAAACCTGGTACCTGGAAGTTACCATGATGCTTCTCAGAGAGTTCAAGGAAGGAGCCGTGGGGGTCGGGGACACCAGGCAGCAGGGCCTCCTTCACCCTGGTGTCAGGGCGGGGTCAAGGGTCACAGGTGAGTCAGAAGGCTGCACAGATCCCTTGGACATGGTCCGTGACCCCATGATCCCTGTCCTATCCCTGCGACCCCTGATCACTGACCTCTCACTTGTGTATCCGCAGCATGGCCAGGAACAGCACCAGTGTAAGCAGGGCCACAGGCCAGGGTGAGGGTGGGGCCGGGTCGGGGGTAGGTTGGGGTGGGGGAGGGTTGGGGGGAAGGGTCAGGAGGGTGGGGCTAGTGCAGGAGCCTGATGGGGAGGGGGCAGGGCCACATGAGAAGATGCCGACCCTCACCACACCTGCCCTTCAGTAATCTCTATGCGACTACAGTGATGTCATTGCTAAACCCCACCCGTATGTCCCTCATTTATGAGCCTGTGATATAATCGCCAGGCTTCGCCCCTTGCTTGTAGGTCTTGGTTCTCCTGTCAACCAATAACCTCTGAAACCGCACCTTGGTGACATCATCCATAAGCCCTCCCCACTGGCTGTCAATCTTTTGTGATAATGACATCACCTTCATGCCCTGGTCACTCCTGTCTGTCCCTGGAGTCCCAAGACCGATGATGTCATTGCCAGGCCCTGCTTGCTCCCTGTTGACTGAAGCATCAATCAACACCACGAACTCACGCCTGAGCCCTGCCCACCAGGCTGTCCATCAGTGTATAAACCATGACATAACTACCAAACCCTGGGACCCCACATCACCCAGTCTGAACCCACGGGCCCCACCCATGGCAGGCTGGCCACATCTGTCCACTCGGTGCTTCAGGGCCATAGTAGAAATCCTGGGGCGTCACCTGCACCCAGAAGTCGTAGCAGCGCCCGGGGTCGAACCTGCCCACCTTCAGGTTACAGAACCGTGCAGTGGCCGTCTGTGGGGATACAGGCGGGTAAAAGGTCCCAGTCAGTTTCATGGGTGACCAGGAAGCAGAACAAGATGGCAGGTCATTGGAGGACCACGCCCTGGACACAGACCCCGCCCTCAACACAGACCTCACGCCCTGGTCCCCACTGTTCACCTGTCACTCAGGGTTGAAGTCATCTCTGTGCTGCTCCTTATATTCCAGTCCAGGGTAGCAGTGGGCGGGGCAGGAGACAGCAACAGTGTTCCAGACCCAGCTTAAGGTTAAGTTCCAGAGCAGACAGGGCCTCACTGAGGAAGGGCAGGGTGAGAACAGAGGGTGAGGGAAAGACAGAGCCACTTCCAGGTCGATTCTGGTTCACAGGGTCACTCCTGGGGCCAGGACTAGGGTTGAGGCCCAAGCCCCAACCCATGCACACTGTGCAAATGGTGAGGACACAACCACTTCCTGTCACATGACCTCACTTCCTGATATAATATAATCACTTCCCATTAAGGCTCCACCCATGTTCCGCAAGGCCCTCCCATCCTCTAAAAGGTCAAGACATGACTACTTCCTGACATGCTCACTTCCGGGTTAAGCTCCATCCATATTCACACCTGACCAGCCACAAGAGCGGCCCACATTGTTCAATTTGCAAAATCCACGCCTACTTCATTCAGAAACACCCACTACTTGGTTAGGACCCACCACTACACCATAGATTCTGCCAAACTTGACCTACCTTCAAATAACTGAACTATGCCCCCTTTCTGACCAAAAAACATATTTCATGAAGGGTAAGAAGCTCATTTGCATGCCAGACGACTGAAATCCTTATTCATTTGCATATTAATTAGGGAGGAAGTTTATTTGCATGTGCGTGATATCAGTTGAAGCGCTCATTTGCACAGCTATGATGCATAGAAAGAATTTGCATATTCATGAGGTGGACCAGGATCATTTGCAGATCCATAAGGTTGGAAATAGAGCTCATTCACATAAACATGAGAGGTCCAGCACTCATTTGCATGGGGTTGACCCAGGAGCCAGAACTGGTTTACATATGCAGTATGCCACCAGGCTCATTTACATACCAGTAGCTTGCTGAGTCAACGTTCATTTGCATATTCATAGCAGGAGTGATGATAATTTGCATAGTTTGGAGTGAAAACTTCCAGTCTTCCAGAATATGTGCTGAGAGGCGGGGCTATGCAAATGTTACACAGCAGAGGGGTGCACTGTTGAGGGCCCTGGCGACCCAGAAAACATTTTGTCCCCTGTCATCTTGCCTGCTTCTGGATCCCAGATGTCACCATCTTGTATTCTTGTTGCTCCATTCTCATCACGGTATTTCCTGCTCTTACCACCCCCAAGCCGCGTCCCTGCCAACATCTTGTAGTCCTGTGTGTCTGTTCTGATCACCATATTTCTTGCTCTACCCCCCTGCTCTCTTGCAGTCCCGCCCCTTGGACTTTCTAACCCCACCCACACCAATCTAACCCGGGCCCTGCCAAGCCCTAACCATGTCGCCATCTTGGATTTCCACCTTTGTGGACTCCTTTCACGTTCTGAGCCCGCCCCCGCCGCCATCTTACCAGCCTCCTCAGCCCAGCTCACCTCGCCATTTTTTCCCCTAGTTATGTTGGTTTCTGCAAGGCCACACCCCTGATACCATCTTAGATTCTCTAACCCCACCCATTCTACCTGCTCTTGTACCCATCCCCACCGCTGTCTTGACCCGTTCACCCCGGCCCCGCGCCACCCTTAGGCAAGGCTTGAGGTTATTGAATTGGGCGGTGATCCGGGCTAGGATGACCTGGACAGGGGTGGAGTCTGAATGGTAGGCGGGGCTTAGCATGAGTGACAGAAAGCCCCCCTGGACCTGAGCCTGATGGGCGGGGCCTCAGTAATGGGCGAGCTCCAGGCCACCCTGGAGGTGTGGCTAAGTTAGGGGCCTGAAGGTGGGTGTGGTCAACTGAGGCTGGAAGGAAGTGTATGAGAGCCGATGACCGATGCTGTGGGCAGAGCCTTTGTTATAGTGAGAGGCGTGATGTGGGCGGGACCAAGGCTGACTGGAGCGCACATTCGCAGGGTGGCAGAGCAGGAGGGCTAGGCTTCAGGATATGGGTGTGGTCATCAAGGTGGGCAGGGCCCTGGAGGGCAGAGTTGGCTGTACGGGAGGGGCTCTGGGTGTTGGGCCAAAGTTGTGAACATTAGCACTGTGATGGCAGTGGGCGGGGCTTGTGGGTGTGGGAGGGGCTGTAGTTGTAAGAGGGGATTTTAAGGTAGGCGGGGTAAGGGAGTGGGCGTGACTGGCGGAGTGGTCAGGAAATGCCCTGTAGTCCGGGTTGGGAGAAGATGGAGGCCTAGGCGTGGATTTTGGGCATGGGGCGGGGCTTTGCTGTGTGCTCAGGGCTGGAGAGGGTGATGGGTGGGGCCAGCGCTGAGAACTATGGTCAGTGATGTTTGTTGGTTTGTAAAGTGGTTATAGACCAAGTGGGTGGGGTTAGGGCATGGAGGTGGGGCATAAGGTATGTGGGCGTGGCTGGGACTGTGGTGGGCGGGGCTGTGGAACTGAGAATGACAGAGATGGAGACTGTAGTGAGTCAAGCTTTCTTATGTGGGTGTGATTTGGCATGTGGGCCTGGCCACGCCCACAGATCCTAATTACTGACATTGTTCACTCCTATATTGGACTCTCTAACCTGCCAACACTCTCCCTAGACCGCTTATACTTCCGGTGGCCACAATCCCAGGCCTGCCGCTGCCTGCTCTACTCGAAGGCCCCACTGTTCCTTGCTGCAGCTGTAGGCAGCAGAGTGGTTTTGTGAGCACACGTGATGTCTTCGGCCTGTGGAGTGTGGGTCAGTTGGTGGGACCAGGGTGATGATAATGTCACAGCCAGGCCCCTTAACAGAATTAGGTTACATCAGAGAAGGATGGCACAATTGTGTGTGGCCTGGTTGAGACAGGAGGGGGCGGGGCCCTGGCTGTGGGGTGAGACCTGTGTAGTGGTGATGTCATAGCCAAACCCCAGTGCGGGTTTAAGAATGACCTGATTACATCGCTGAAAGGTTATGTGGATGAGTGATGATGTCACCTATAGGGGCGTGGCTTTTTAGTGGGCACGGTCTGGGCGGCAGTGATGTCATAGACATGCCACCAACTGAAAACCAAATGGTTTACATGGGGAGGGGCCAAATGGTTGAGGGGCGTGGTCGGGACTGGAGGGGACATAAAGAGGGTGGTGGTATCCCAGCCCCGCCCCTAGTATCCTGCTCACCTGCCATGACAAAGCCGCCCTCTTCCAGTGCCTCCAGGGCTGACTGGGGTGGGGTGGGGGAGGGACCGCCTCAGGCAGAGGACCCTCCTGCAGGTAGGCAGGAGCCCGGGATGGACACAACAACTTCTGGGGATCAGACACGCCCATTGGGTGGTCGGACAGGCATTTCCTGTTTCCTGTTTTTGTCCCATTCTCCCACTGGTGTGGTTTTGTGTTGGCCACACCCACTGGGCCAGGCCTCTTCTTGTCCCTAAGCCATTCCCTGTAACTCACGAGAGGCTCACGCCCCTAATTCAAACCCTGAAGTGTCTTAGGTTTATGGCCACGCCCTGACACCCAGGTTCCGCCATGGTTCAGGCCCCTCCCATGGTTGTCTCAGCACCATCCATCCCCACCTGCCTCCAGGATGTTGCAGACCTACACCCTGGCCTGAGCTTCCTGCAGGAGGCAGAGCTGCTCTGCTGGGATCACCAGGGTGGGGCCACAGCCCTGTCGACCTGTGCCTTCTATTCACCGTGGGCATGCCTTCCCCAATTCTGACCACTCATGCCCTGTTAACCCTGCTGGACCCTGGTTGAAGTTCTCTGTGACGCCGTCCCTCCCGCTAACCCCACCCATGACCTTTGGCTCCGCCCCTGCTGTGACACTGGCCCTGTCCACAGGTGATGTGAACCGGTCTTGGTCCCGGTGGATCTCTTGCCAGGAGATAAGGTGAAGCCGCTTCCTGCAGGTGGGCGGGGTCTGAGGTGGGTCTGATGTTGATTTTCTGCTGGTAATGGGGCTTCCTGTCCTGGGTGGAGCTTCCTACTGTTGGGTAGGTATTTTGTGTGTGGCGGGTGGGAGTGGCCTGCAAGCAGGGGCGTGGTCTTCATGGAGGCGGGCCTCTACTTGCCAGTCACCTGTGGGTGGGGCTTAGGTGTATGTGGTTCTTTGTTGTGGCCTGCAGGGGGCATAAATTCATTGTCATTGTGTAACAAGGGCTTAGCTTTCAGGTAGACAGAGCTCTCAAGGACCCTGGCTCCTGCTGTGTATGGTGCATTGTGGGTGTGGTTTCTGTGGGTTTGGCCTTGTCTTTCATGAGATGGGTGGAGCTCATGGTGGGTGTGGTTTATCTTGTGCTCGGCTATGAATTGGGAGAGGCATCACTGTGAGCATGGCTTGTGGTGGGTGTGGTTTTCCAATTGACGTGGCTTCTTTGATTGCTGGGCTTCCTGTTGGCCAAGCCTTTTCTATGGATGTTGTTGCCATGTGGGCATGGCCCGCTGTATGTGGTCCTTTGGTGAGGGCCTGTTGTGATCTTTGCTCTGGGCGTGGCTTCAAAAGTTCCAGACTATACAGGGGATGTGGCCCATCATGCATGTGACTTTTTGGTGGGCGAGGCTTTTGGTGCTCCTTTCTCTTTGTTGGGCTTGTATGTGTGGCTTTCTGGTGGGCGTGGCTTCTGAATATCTTAGCCCCACTTGATGTGGTTCCTTGTGGATGTGGTTTGATGTTGGGTGTGGCCTAAGATGTTTCTTTGCTCTTGGGTGTGGCCTGTGATGTTTGCCCTGTGTAGTGTGGCTTTGTGGTGGGCGTGTCCTCACACATCTCCCATCTCCTAGGCCTTGTCCCAGCTGGAGGCAGAGCGCAACCCCAGCAGTGCGAAGCCATCTTCCTTCTCTTACCCCCAATTCTGCATCATTGCCAACAGATTCCAGGCACTTGATGCCAATGGCTAAAACATGATTGACAGGCACTGAAGAATTAAAAAATTAATAATAAGCCGCCTAACTACCCCAAAAGAAGAAGTGGGGTCTGTAAGAGCTTGAACTTTTCACCCTCCCCTGCTGTACAATGGTTCCCGGAACATTCTTGCATGAAAAGTTTCCTGGAACAGCCACAATGACCCATAGCCTCCGGCCACAATGTTCCAACGGCCCTGTA